>NC_134879.1:56205855-56208355 GCF_041734735.1 Babylonia areolata | reverse complement strand
ATTCCTACCTTCCTTCCTACCTTCCTTCCTTCCTTGATTCCTTTCCTTCCTACCTTCATTCCTTCTTTTCTTCCTACCTTCCTTCCTTCCTTCCTTCCTACCTTCCTTCCTTCCTTCCTACCTTCCTTCCTTCATTCCTTCCTTCATTCCTACCTACCTTCCTTCATTCCTACCTTCCTTCCTTCATTCCTTCCTTCATTCCTACCTACCTTCCTTCATTCCTACCTACCTTCCTTCATTCCTACCTTCCTTCCTACCTTCATTCCTTCATTCCTACCTTCCTTCCTACCTTCATTCCTACCTTCCTTCCTACCTTCCTTCCTTCATTCCTACCTTCCTTCCTTCCTTCCTTCCTACCTTCCTTCCTACCTTCCTTCCTTCCTTCCTTCCTTCCTTCCTTCCTTCATTCCTTCCTTCCTTCCTACCTTCCTTCCTTCCTTGATTCCTTTCCTTCCTACCTTCATTCCTTCTTTTCTTCCTACCTTCCTTCCTTCCTTCCTACCTTCCTTCCTTCCTTCCTACCTTCCTTCCTTCCTTCCTACCTTGCAAAATCCATCACCATCCCCCTCCTCTTCTAAATGATAATGCTCAAAATGTATACATTACTACTCTAAACAAAATGTCTTCAAATCACCGATAATTATGTGTGACGGGACATTAAACCAAATTCCTCCTCCTTCCTCCGCCCTCGGCCTTCTCCCCCCCATATTATATTCTCCCCCCCCCCCTCCGAACCCCCGACACCCTATCTCCACCTCCCCCACCTCCACCCCCGCTCTATCTTCCTCTACTGACATTTGTGGAAAAATAAGAAGACTGAGACATGCAAGCTTGCAATAAGGGATATAAAACAAAGAAGAAAGAAAGAAAGAAAGAAAGCAAAGAATCAAGGCAATAGCGTTTCTTCTCTCAATCTCTAATCCCGCGTCTTTTGTTTGATTTTCTTTCTTTTTTTGTTCTTTTTTTAAATTTTTTTAAATATTTTTTTTAATTTTAATTTTATATAATCTAATTTGATTCTATTTTTATTTCGGAACCACTTGCAGGGTGGTTCATTATACAAAGCAATCAATCACGGGTGACATTAAAATGTCTTGTTCTCTCTCTCTCTCTCTCTCTCTCTCTCACACACACACACACACACACACACACACACACGCACATACACACACTCTCTCTCCTCTTTCTCTCTTCCTCTCTCTCTCTCTCTCTCTCTCACACACACATACACACACTCTCTCTCTTTCTCTTTCTCTCTTCCTCTCTCTCTCTCTCTCTCTCTCACACACACACACATACACTCTCTCTCTCCTTCTCTTTCTCTCTTCCTCTCTCTCTCTCTCTCTCTCTCTCTCACACACACACACACATACACACACTCTCTCTCTCCTTCTCTTTCTCTCTTCCTCTCTCTCTCTCTCTCTCACACACACACACACACACACTCTCTCTCTTTCTCTTTCTCTCTTCCTTTCTCTCTCTCTCTCTCTCTCTCTCTCTCTCTCTCTCTCACACACACACACACACACACTCTCTCTCTTTCTCTTTCTCTCTTCCTCTCCCCCCTCTCTCTCTCTCTCACACACACACATACACACACCCTCTCTCTTTCTCTTTCTCTCTTCCTCTCTCTCTCTCTCTTCCCCCGACCCCCTCGCTCTATCCTCACGCCTTCCCTTCCTTTCTCAAGTTCATCCCCACTTCCTTTTTCGCTCCCTCCCCCTCTTTCCTTCTCTCTCCCCTTTCCGCACCCCCCCCCCACCACCCACCCACCCACCCCTCCCCGTCCCAAACCGTTTCATAGATTGTGTTCTGATAGTGACATTGTTCCCTTTCTCCTGCAGCGAAAGGTCACTTTTCAGTGTTGTCTGTGTTGCCACATATCATTTTCTGTTATTGCTGTCTCTGCTCGTTCACTTTTTTGGTTCGTTTTGTATGGGTGAAGCTCTTCTAAAGGAAAGGCAACGTGGCAGTCTGTTTGGCGTTGGGACTGCTGATCCAGTGGTACGAAACTCTGAGGGAGAGCTGGACAGCACAAGTTTCAGTTTCAGTTTCAGTAGCTCAAGGAGGCGTCACTGCGTTCGGACAAAACTATATACACTACACCACATCTGCCATCTTTTTTTTTTTACTACTACTACATTTTTTCTATATTATAATTATTATTTATTTATCTGTTTATTTATTCATGTAAGCTTATCTATTATTTATTCACCTTTTTCTTTTTCCTCAAGGCCTGACTAAGCGCGTTGGGTTACGCTGCTGGTCAGGCATCTGCTTGGCAGATGTGGTGTAGCGTATATGGTTTTGTCCGAACGCAGTGACGCCTCCTTGAGCTACTGAAACTGAAACTGAGACAGCACAAGGTCTTCAGAGATTCTAGAAGCCCCCCGTCAGTCAAGTGTTTCGGCCCTTAACTCCTTACACTCTAAGGGGGCCGGGCCGCACCCAGGTCATGACTCCTGGATGTCCTTGTATTGCCGACTTTTTTTTGTCTTTT
>NC_134879.1:56183355-56195855 GCF_041734735.1 Babylonia areolata | reverse complement strand
GCATGCATGCATGTATGTATGTATGCATATATGTATGTCTGTCTCTGTCTGTCTGTCTGTCTGTCTGTCTATCTCTCTGTCTGTCTGTCTGTCTGTATGTATGTATGAATGCATGCGTGGAGTGATGGCCTAGAAGTAACGCGTCCGCCTAGGAAGCGAGAGAATCTGAGTGCGCTGGTTCGAATCATGGCTCGGCCGCCGATATTTTCTCCCCCTCCACTAGACCTTGAGTGGTGGTCTGGACGCTAGTCATTCGGATGAGACGATAAACTGAGGTCCCGTGTGCAGCATGCACTTAGCGCACGTAAAAGAACCTACGGCAACAAAAGGGTTGTTCCTGGCAAAATTCTGTAGAAAAATCCACTTCGATAGGAAAAACAAATTTAAAAAAACTGCACGCAGAAAAAAATACAAAAAAAGGTGGCGCTGTAGTGTAGCGACGCGCTCTCCCTGGGTAGAGCAGCCCGAATTTCACACAGAGAAATCTGTTGTGAAATACAAAGTAGGGTAGTACGTAAAAAGGTAACAGATAACAGACATAAATCGAAAATCATATTCAAACACAGATACAGTAGACGTTTGGACACATAATTGCGCATATCAATATAAGAACTTGTGTATGCACTCTCACACGCACGCACGCACGCACGCACACACACACATACACGTTTGAATATGAGCCGCATATTACATATTACATAATGGACGGGAGCTGATGACCAGGTCTGCAGGTAAATGAGTGTTGATTGCACAATGTTTTTAATCAGATTGGATTTGTTCGGTAGACAGGGCATTAATTGCTTTTTTTTTTAAGTATCAGTATCAGTAGCTTTTTTTTTAAGTATCAGTATCAGTAGCTCAAGGAGGCGTCACTGCGTTCGGTCAAATTCATATACGCTACACCACATCTGCCAAGCTGATGCCTGACCAGCAGCGTAACCCGACGCGCGATTGCCGAAGCGATTGGTTTTCGTTCAAATATTTCTGGATCGACGACCCGATGGGAGCATCTGGAAAATCAGCAAATCATGACGCTGTGACGGATATCTGTCGTCATCCCACCCCACCACCCCTCCCACCCCCTTCTCTCTTGACCCACACTCCTCCGTTGTTTGGGCCCGTCCCCACCCCCTTCCCACCCTCCCTCTGTCTCTTCCTGAACCTTTTTGACTCACTTGTGTAAACAAAGTGAGTCTATGTTTCAACTCGGTGTTCGGTTGTCTCTCTGTGTGTGTCTGTGTGTCCGTGGTAAACTTTAACATTGACATTTTCTCTGCAAATACTTTGTCAGTTGACACCAAATTAGGCATAAAAATAAGAAAAATTTCAGTTCTTTCCAGTCATCTTGTTTAAAACAATATTGCACCTCTGGGATGGGCACCAAAAAAAAAGAAGCCTAATTATATGCAAACTGCATTTACTGTTATATTTATATTTTTTGTATTCTCTAAACTTGACACTTTGATCTGATATTCGACGCAACAACAAGAGCAGTCATTATTTTCTTCTTTTTTTTCAAACAGGAACTTCTTTTGCTAAGCATGGGAAGTTTTATTCATTTTGCGAACGTTTTGGAGCAGATAGTAAAGAATGGAAATTACTCTGTCATTAATGCTAGGGGACTTAATTCGCTTTAAACTGATCTTTCTCATCTTAAACATTACATTTTGAAATTATACACAATACATAAAAAGCTTGGACTTTAAAAAAAAAAGTGTATCACAAGTGAGTCTTGAAGGCCTTGCCTCTCTTGTTTGTTTTTGTTTTTCCCCAGTTTTTTGTTTTTGGTTTTGGTTTTTAATAATTTTCTCCTTTCAACCATTTCATGTCTTTGTGTCGGTGGTCGGTGGGTGTGATGAGTGACCAGTCCTGATACGGCCCTGTGTGGTCGGCTGGACTATAAATTATAAGCAGCAAGAAGAACCTGAACCCTCGACGAGGAAAGGAAAGAGGGAAGGGTATGTGTGTGTGTGTGTGTGTGTGTGATGGAAACCAGCGTTCGTTCATTCATGAGATTATTGGTCGACGGTTCTTACCGCGCGTGTCTGTCTGTCTGTCTGTCTGTCTGTCTACGTCTCTCTCCAGTGCTGAACTTGCTCAGTCGGGGGCGAATTTTCCGGCTTCAGCATCAGTGAATCCGAGAGATAAAAAAATCCTTTCAGAATCCACGCCGGACCTCTCGCTGCCGTTTTTTTTTTTTTTTTTTTTTTTTTTTTTTTTTTGTGTGTGTGTGTGTGTGTGTGTGTGTGTTTTGTTGTTTGTTTGTTTTTGTTTTTTGTTTTGCTCTACAAGTTTTTTGTTTTGTTTTCTTCTTATTTTCGTTCGTGGGCTTCAGCTCCCACGTTCCCTCGTATGTACACGAGTGGGCTTTTACGTGCATGACCGTTTTTACCCCGCAATGTAGGCAGCCATACTCCGTTTCAGGGGTGTGCATGCTGGGTATGTCCTAGTTTCCATAACCCATCGAACGCTGACATGGAATACAGGATCTTTAACGTGCGTATTTGATCTTCTGCGTGCGTATACACACGAAAGGGGGTTCAGGCACAAGCAGGTCTGCACATTATCATGTTGACCTGGGAGATCGAAAAAAATCTCCACCCTGTACACACCAGGCGCCGTTACCGTGATTCGAACCGGGGACCCTCAGATTGTAAGTCCAACGCTTTAACCACCCGGTTATTGCGCCCGTCACTTTTTTTTCCCGATGGCATCATATCCGCTGCGTCAGGGCATGGAAATTGTGCTCTATAATTTCCGAATCTGTCTTGTCTTGCAGTGTTGCACAGCAATGCATGTCAGAATAGCATGTCGACACAGACCATGGGGGGAAAGCTCGGGTCAGATTTCACAGGCAAGGGAGCTCACACCGGTGACGTCGTGCAAGCGCTTCCAGGAGGGTTACTGTTTCTTACAGATGGCATTGCAGGGTGCGCGTTGATTCGGCCGCATCAAACGCCCGGTGTAACCATCCTAAATTACTCCCCCTCCTCCTCCTCCTGCTGGTTTTTTTTTTCTTTTTTAACCCCGGGGGTCATTCTGAACTCGCCTCAGATGATCCCCCTTGGGTCATTTTATGGACAGGGTCGAAAGAAACCCATGTTGAAAATTACTTTTTTCTGCAGCGATTGAAAAAAAAGGGGAAAGTTGTCGCTCTGGGCTGGCCTTCATAAGGACGGGGGACTTCTGCTTTGATAACTTGTGTTGGTGTTTCAACTGGCCAAATTTACCCATGAGAATCTTTTTTTTTTTTCAAGCGAGCCTGGACTGACCCCCATATTCATTACGTTGGGTGGGTGGGTGGGGGGGTTAGGGGGTAAACCCATCTAGGGAAAGGGGGGGAGGGGGGGGGGCGAGGGAGGGAGGGGGGAAGGGTGTCAATTTTGACTAAATGAAGCTTAACCCGGCGGGGTCATTCCAAACTCATCTATAATAGTAATGATGATGATAATGTACATTATTTATACAGCGCCCTTTCTAAGAGCTCAGGGCGCTTTACATGAAAGAAAAATATTACAAATTACATAAACCATTCATGACCACTCTTTCTCAATGACTATTCGTATCAGATTTACTATCTGAGCGTGCATAGACCCGGCTCTGTCTGTCTGTCTGTCTGTCTGCCTTTCTTTCTGTCTCTCATTCTTTGTCTCTGTCTCCCTCTGCCTGTCTGTCTGCCTGTCTGTCTGTCTGTCTGTCTCTCTCTCTCTCATTATTCTAATTATTTTCCTGTGGTTTGTAGGGTTTCAGTTTGTTTTCCCCTGTTCAAATCAATAATTCTTCCCTGAAAAGCAAGTGATTATGTGGGCACACGTGTTTGTTTTGGAGTCAGACATTTTCACCGAGAGAGAATATCAAGATTCCATGGGGACAAGGTTGCGTTCTACGTCAACAATCTGAAGATTTGAGCTGCCAGTGGCTGTGCTGGAACCACTGTCCTGTCGTGATTTGACGTGAACGTTAGTTTTTGCCACTCTGGTCCCAAGTGGCGTCTGGGTTGGAAGGCGGGATGGGGGTGGGAGTGCGAGGGCGTGGGGGGGGGGGGGGGAGGGGTGCGGGGGGGGGGGGGGGGGGGTATTGAGGAAGGAGGACGGTGGACGTTGATGACAGAAACTTCATATTTGTTTGAATTTTATTTGTCAGTTAGAAATACCCTTTCAAAGTGTTACCATCTGGTACATGTGTTGCAACTGCCACACATGTGTCGTAAGCTGTCATTCTGCTGTGTTTGGTAATGTCGTTGAGGAGAAAATATAATTTTCTAAGTAAGGAAAACAACGACAACAACAAGAACAACAAATGTCATGTGATAGTTCGAGAGAAACGATTAAACAACAACAGCAGCAAGAGTGTGGTGTGGTGAAGTCAGCAATGAAGTAAAAGACAAGAGGTTGTAAAAGATTTTTCTTGTCAATGCATCCACAACAACATCGTGATGTATTATATATATATATATATATATATATATATATACACAGACATACCACGTCACTTTCTTTCAATGCAAAATGCCGCAGTTTCAGAGCAGTTTTTGAGCCAGGATTTACTTCAGCCCCACTCTTAGCCCTGTTGCACAGTGTGTGTGTGTGTGTGTGTGTGTGTGTGTGTGTGTGTGTGTGTGTGTGTGTGTGTGTGTGTGCGTGTGTTGGTGTGTGTGTGTGTGTGTGTTTTGGTGTGTGTGTGTGTGTGTGTGTGTGTGTGTGCATATGTCGGTGTGTGTTTATTTTATCCATTTATTTATTAATTTATCTATTTATTTATTTTACTCTTGTTCATCAAGCCTGCTGCAAAATATGGTGCTTTATTTGCTTTGAAAATATTTTATTATCATTTAAAAAAAAAGTTTTGAGGTGGGTTTTTTTTCCTCAGTGTCATAAACCCTGCTAGACTTATGTCATGAATACCAGGTCTTGCTTCATCTTTTCTAAAATCTATATTGTGTATATGCTGCAATGCAGTGTCAGCGCCTCATGTCAGTATGAACACCGTCATTAAAAAAAGAAAAAGAAAAAAGAAGAAGTTTGTATTGCGTATTGCTGCAATGCAATTTCAGAAGCGCATTGTGCGAGGGCAGACCAGGTAAAACTCAGAGTCAAATCTACGGGCAAATAAGAGAATGTTACTCCTTCGATAACGATTAGCGGTTTTCCAGGGACCACGTTCGTTTCTGGAAGACTGGTAGACAGACAGCTCGTGGAATTCGGCCAACATCAAACGCCAGGCATATGAAAGAAAACTGGACCCCTTGCAAGCGCTGTGTGTGTGTGTGTGTCTCTCTCTCTCTCTCACACACGCACACACACACACACACACACACACACACACACACGCGTGCGCGCGCACGCGCTCACGCTCTCTCTCTCTCTCTCTCACCCTCTCTCTCTTCCTTCTTCATCCTCTATGCCCCCTCCCCTTTTCACTCTCTTCTCACACTCTTCGTCTCCCCCCTCCCTCCCTCCCCCACCCCCCTCTCTCTGTCTTTGTGCAATTTGCCAGATTGTGCTATTATCATTCTTTTTAAAGATACGAATAATTGTTCTTTGAAAAACAAGTGCACGACATCATTAAACAAACACCCAAACAACCAAAAGAGTGCAGTGGTAATTATCAGGCCATGCTTCGTGTTTTAAAGCCATAGACATTTCACGAAGACAAACCCTTTCCCCAGGAAGTTGTGGATTGCGCTGTCCTAAACTAAGGAGCGTGAGCGTGAGTGGTTGTACTCCTGCTGCGAGCCACTTGCATTGCTCGGACGGAAGAGCCTGGTATGGTTGTAACCCGCTACTAACTGTGTGCAGTATGGAACTGACCAATGGCGTAGTTCGGTCAACGTAGGCATTTAGTCACGTGTAACTGTCAAAAAGTTAGAACCAAGCAATGCAACTGGCACCAGCTGGACCCTCTGGTCATTCGATAGAAATCATCCGGGGGTCAAGCACGACCTGTAGGTGGGGGTGTTTTGGGGAGGAGAAGAAAGAGGATGGGGAGGGAGAAGGGGGTGGATAGGGTGGGGGCAGTGTGGGGGATGTGGGGGTGTGGGGAGGTGAGGTGATGAGAATATGGAGCCACTTACCCTTCGTTTGATATATAATGTTATTGTTGGTTTCTGTTTTGGGGGTGGTGGGGGATTCTATTCAAAGAGCAGCGATAAAAAAAATGACCAAACAACAACAGCAACAACAAAAACAATAGCATCATGACTTAATGATCATCAGGCCATGCGAGGCCAGAGATATCGCTTGCTTTTTTTTCTGGCAACACGTGCCGCATCCCCATCAGTGCAGTAGGGCCACAGACAGGAATGCTCCAGGCACACGCCTTGTCTCTTCCCCGCCCTGCCCCGCTCCCAACACCCCTCTGTTTCACAACAAGCCTGCAGCAAGGTTTTTTTGTGTTTTTTTTTCCCCATTGGCGTCAGATCAGCTGTGTGGCACAACCTCAAGCTCCACACAGATTGTGCTGTATGATTTTCCGATCTGTCTTGTCCCACTGCAGTAATGCATGTCAGCACAGACCCGGGAGAAACTCGGGTCGCATTCACAGGGCAAGGAACACGATACTCACGTGTTGACGAGTAGCGCAGGCCACGTGCTATATTATGATAGTCAGTCGTGTCCGACTATGACCACCAGTGTGTGTGCTAGCTGAATTGGTAGCGTAAGCAGCATTGGCTTGAAGTTATGTACCTTGTGTGTGGAGAGAGTTACCGCTCTATACTTTTTGTTAATCATGTGATCTCCTGGCCTCATTTTTTATTTTTTTTTATTTCAAGTTGAAAAACCACCGAGGCAACCATGTGCTTGTTCTGTATTGTCCATGGATTCTGTGTGGCTTGTTCGAGATTAAAGAGGCTATGCCAGTCTTGAATAAAAGCTAATTTGTCTTTGCACATTTCTTCTGTCATTGCTGCTGTGTGTACACATGTCAAATGATCGGTATAAGAGCAAGCCGGGCGCTTCCTTTTTTTTTTCTTTTTTTTTTTGCGGGGGGGGGGGGGGGGGGGGGGGGGGGGGGGGGGGGGGGGAGTGTCTGGGTTTGTTCCAAATGTACCTTTTTATTTACCTGTGTGCTAGCTGAATTGGTAGCATAAGCAGCATTGGCTTGAAGTTATGTACCTTGTGTGTGGAGAGAGTTACCACTCTTTACTTTTTGTTAATCATGCGATCTCCTGGCCTCTTTGTTTATTAATTGTATGACCACCAGAACAGCGGAGGAGGCAGCTGCTGTCTCGACTGTCTTTGCTGGAATTTGGTTACAGTGGAGAGTATCTTGCCCCCCCCCGCACCCCAAGTCACACCCCCACTCTCTCGAACAAGCGGGTTTTAAGACAGTCGGCCGAGTAGCCCCCCAAGGCTGCTGTACTAGGAACCAGTGCATTCTTGACTCCGAGTCATCCTTTACCAAAGACTAGGCTGTAAATAAATGTACGTTGCACTGGTGAAAACCAATGGTCGTTCAGGCTTCACTTCGCTGTCGATCTGTGACGTAGGCCAGAGGTTATAATAAATTATATTCTCGCAGAGACCAAAGTCCCACGTGATTCGGTCACATCCGATGTCGTCCAGCGCTATGAAAACTTCAGTACCTGTGTTGTAACACTCACTCACTCACACCACACACAAATGGCCCCCTTGAAACATGGGCCGAGAGAAGTCAAGGTTTAATGAATAACACGTTAACAGGTAGCAGAACGTCAACCACAGCCAAGATTTAATCAATAAAGGTTTAATAAATAACAGAACGCGATCTTTTTTCTTATCTGTCAGAGAAACCTTTCGGAAATTAGAGACATATATGTCTGACCTTTGCTGTCTGTACACCAGAACAGCTCTGGTCTCTTTGTTTTGTTTCCATTACTTTTCTCTTTTGTTTTTGGCATGTAGATGCACAGCATTTGGGATCTGAAAATGTCTATCGATTAAACGTGCCCTGTGTTGTCAGTATGATAAAGTGGTTTCCATCATGCATTTTGCCAGGTGTGTCTGCTCATTATTGAAGGAAAAAACAAACAAACAAACAAACAAAAAAAAACAAACAAACAAAAAAAAAAAACACCCCACGTTTTCTGAACCATTCTGTGTACAGCGTTATTCACTGAAACGAAGTGTGGTATGATAACACTTCTGGTTCTATATTCATAATTATTGTTACACCCGCCATTGTCCAAAGCGTTAATCTCGATTAGAAAGTAGGTATACCGCCTGCCTTTGGCGCTGAAAAGCTTACATTTCATGTTACGTAAATTCGATGAACAAGACAAGATAATATCAGATAAGAATAACTTCAATATCTCCAATTAGAGAAATTTGGTCAGTAGCATTATGACAGCATAGACAAGTAAACAACATGGAGACCATCACTGTAAAAAACAACAACAACAGTTATTAGGATTATAATGAAGACACAGATGTAAAAATATCACATGCACACTTCATCTTTGACACCTTATGATGGAGTCTCCCGTCGGTCCGACGGATGAGTAGGCAGGCAGGCTTATCTGTCGGTGTGTGTCCTCAGTGCCTGACCAGCACATGTGACTTTTTTTTTTAGTGAGGAGGAGTTGTGCAGTCCCTTCCCCACTCTCTCGCCTACCGAGGCACACAGTCCAACAGGTGCAGATACTGCCTCGGCAGGTGCAGGTTTTTTCTTCGGAGCTCCGTCTCCTAGGGGGACTTCCAACCAAGGATAAGAGCTCCCCCTGCCCTTTGATCATCCTCTTCCGCCTTCACAGCCGTTGGGAAAGGTTTCCTCCTCCGCCTGGTCCGTCGTTGGGAGACTTCACCTTATACACCACTTTAAAACAATATAAAAGCACAAACACAGGGCGAGGACAGCAAAAACACGGATGAAGCACAGAGCACAAACACCTGCGTGTCTCCCCTCGCGAAGTGCCACCAGTATGTGTGTGTGTGTGTGTGTGTGTGCGCGCGCGCGCGCTCGCGTTCGTGCGTGCGTATGTGCGTGTGTGCGTTTGATAAGCATCATAGAATCAAATGTCGAGGTCCTGGAGCAGGCAAAGACTATCAGCATCGAGGCAGTGCTGCTAAAGACCCAGCTACGTTGGGCAGGGCACGTGTCCAGGATGGAGGACCACCGCCTGCCCAAGATCGCGCTGTATGGCGAACTGTCCACTGGCCACCGTGACAGAGGAGCACCCAAGAAGAGATACAAAGACTCCTTGAAGAAAGCTCTCGGTGCCTGTCACATTGACCATCGCCAGTGGTCCGCAGTAGCCGCTGATCGAGAGACCTGGCGACGCACCATCCACCAAGCTGTCTCCTCCTTCGAAAACAACCGCAGGGCCAGCCTTGAGGACAAACGCAGAAGGAGGAAGAACCACGACGCTGCAGCCGCGAACCCAGACCAGACTTTCCCTTGCAACCGCTGCGGCCGACTCTGCTTTTCCCGCAT
This sequence comes from Babylonia areolata, assembly GCF_041734735.1. NCBI lineage: Eukaryota > Metazoa > Mollusca > Gastropoda > Neogastropoda > Buccinidae > Babylonia > Babylonia areolata. The sequence continues at coordinate 56,186,444 of NC_134879.1, read as the reverse complement.
TGGCCTTGTCAGCCATGAGCGTGCCTGCATCAGACGTGGACAACGCCCTTCCTAGATCTTCGTCAGCGAAGCCAGGCCATGATGATGATAGAATCTCTCTATCTCACTTGTTCTGTTTTCTTCATCCTCTCACTCTCTCACACACTCACTCTCTCACACTCTCACTCTCTCACTCACTCTCTCCCTCACTCTCTCACTCACTCTCTCTCACTCTCTCATACCCTCACTCTCTCACTTTCTCACTCTCTCTCTCCCACTCTCTCACCCTCTCTCTCTCTCTCTATTTCATCAGTGTTGTCTTCTTGTTTCGTTAGAAAGAAATAATTATTGTTCTTGGAACAGCTGATGCCTGACAGGTCAGTCATTTCATGGCCACGTTCGAGCCCAATTCGGCATCGTGAGAAGAATGATAAGATAAGATAAGAATATAAGATAAGATAAGAATAACTTTATTATCTCCAACTGGAGAAATTTGGTGAGGTGCATTATCACAACATATACAAGTAAACAACATGGGGACCATAACTGTAAAAGTCAACAACAGCTTTTACGAATATTACGAAGATACAAATGTAAAAAATATCACAGACACCGTTTCATACATACATCCACACACTGCAGGTAATAACTGGTATTCTTAATGTAAAAACAGAAAGAATTAAGAAACATTATTTGAATATAATTATAAACATAGCCTACTATACTGCACATTGATTATAATAGACAGATAAGATAAGAATAATGATAAATTGCGGAAAACCGCAACCAGATAATCAGCACACATCCGCCCCCCCCCCCCCCGCCCCCCCCCAATTGATTGGGGCCAAGGCCATCACCCACCAACTGTAGATTGCACAGTCGTAAGTAAAATGAAAAGAAAGGAGCTTGAGGAGCCTTGCTTGGAATCCCTGCATGCAGTCAGCTGTGGTATAACTCTTCCTATCCCTGGCTGGGAAAGGCTGGTTGATGGGTGAAGGTGGACAGAATGGAGTGGGAGGTGTGTGTGTGTGTGTGTGTGTGGGGGGGGGGGTGATTTGGGGGGGGGGAGGAAAAGGGAGATGAAAGGGGATGTGTGGACTTGGTTGTGCTGTTGAAAGACACGTAGGCCATTGTTTTTACACACACACAAAAGAGAAAGAACAAAACAATGAAGAAGAAAACTGATAGTAACAGCACGACGTGATAATGTTAGATTGAAGCCAATTAGCTTAGTTCATAGATAAGAGCACCAGACGTTTTATTTTATTTCATTTCATGTGCCTTCACGATCACATGCTCAAATTATAATGAAGAAAGACAGGAAATGGAAAGAAAAAGAGGAGGAAAAAAAACAACATTGAAAAGATCAACGATGCTGACGACGACGGTGGTGACTGCCGTAATGATAATAATTCTTCTTCTTCTTCGTTCGTGGGCTGCAACTCCCACGTTTACTCGTGCGTACACGAGTGGGCTTTTACGTGTACGACCTTTTTTTACCCCGCCATGTAGGCAGCCATACTCCGTTTTCGGGGGTGTACATGCTGGGTATGTTCTTGTTTCCATAACCCACCGAACGCTGACATGGATTACAGGATCTTTATTAACATGCGTATTTGATCTTCTGCGTGCGTATACACACAAAGGGGGTTCAGGCACAAGCAGGTCTGCACACGTTGACCTGGGAGATCGGAAAAATCCCCACCCTTTACCCACCAGGCGCCGTTACCGAGATTCGAACCCGGGACCCTGAGGTTGAAAGTCCAACGCTTAAACCACTCGGTTATTGCGCCCGTCAATGATACCGATAAATCGTAGTGCTTTCGTTCATTGTTTCCTTTAATGGTTATAATATTCTCTGGGGTACAGATGAAGTGTATAACTGTGCTAAGCAGTGACCAAAGAAACTCTTGCAGAATGCAGCCATTGTATGTCGTATATGTCAGTCTTTGTTTTTCCACGCGTTCTCCTAATGGGTGATGTACTGTATCTGTATGGCCTAGCCCTACGTTTTCGTACCCTGATAAATAAATAATTGAATAGAAAATAATTACGTGATAGATAAAACTGTTCACCACATACAAGACAGGCTGGAAAACATCGCCTTCTTTTCTTGCAAGCAGTACAGTTTTCATTAGGGCAGTAGCAGATGCAGACTCATTTCGTGGTGGTTGTTTTTTTCTTGTTTTTTGTTTTGTTTTTTAACAGAACGACATTAGCCTTGTTGCTGCTTTCCGTCCATGTTTATTATCATTATTGATATTTATATAGCTCCTATATTCATTCAGAAACCAAACTCAAAGTTCTTTGCAAACATGAAGTCATTTGCACAAACTTGGGAAGAGGTGACTGACAGCTGACTTTAAAGAGGAGCTCATCATTTACTTTCTTCACCATTCAGTCATGCTTCAGTCGCACGCACACACATGTATATCAATAGTGGGGGAGGTGTTTCTTCCGAATTTTGCCAGGGATGCTACTTTTGTTGCCGTGGGTTCATTTACGTGCGCTAAGTGCACGCAGCAAATGGGACTTCGGTTTATTCTTATGCGATTGACTAGCCTGGCAATACAGCAAAAAAACAAGGTTGATATTTTTGGGAGGTTTGGCATTCCCCACCCCCACCCCCCTCCATCCGCTGATGTCATATCCGCTGTGGCACGAACATCACCTCAATGCAATTCATGGACCATAATTTCCTAATCTGTCTTTTGGTTTGCAGCAATGCATGTTAGCGCAGCGTTTCATCAGTATCAGCTAGCCAAGAACTATTCCCTTCGTGTGTTTTTTCAACAGCTGAATTAAACCTGTGCAAAGGGGGATAAGTTTCAACAACGTAGGTAATGGTGGTTGTGGTGGTTGCAGGATGCTAGACGAGCCACAAATGACTCCAGGGACATTAGAGGGTAGCCCAGAATAAGCCCCGGGGGGGGGGGGGGGGGCTAGTTCGAGGCTGTTATGCCGGTCGTGCTCTATAATCTCTAGATCTACCTTGTTCTATTGCAGCAATCGTGTTGGCAGAGCAGAGAGTGTTGCGCAGAACAGGGGAGAAATTTTTGGGGGACAATATTCATAGGCAAGAAACGGCTACCCCACTCCCACCGTCCCTC
>NC_134879.1:56173355-56178355 GCF_041734735.1 Babylonia areolata | reverse complement strand
TGTAGGTTCGGGGGGATGACTGGTGAGGCCAATCCGGGCTCGGAAAGCTCGCCCAGATTTGCGGCAAATGTGGGGTGGTGCTGCTGTTGAAGTGGAGGTAGCTGATGCCTTTCGTGCAGTGTGTTTCCTCGGAGCATTTTGCGGTGCGTCTATTTTTTTTTTTTTTTTTTTTTTTTTTTTTTGCTGCATGTGCTCCTTTGATGATCTTGATTCGCCAGATTTGGCGGTCCGGAGCAAGCGATTCCCAGCTACTTCACATTCTTAAGGCTAAGCAAACTTAGCGCCACGAGATCGCTCATACAAACCAGCCCAGGCCGGTCGTAGGGAGAATGCTTGTTGGAACGCAGCACCACATGCCTCCATCTCCCACGGTTGTGTGCTGGTGCCTGGGTTTGAGCAAAGTCCTTCCAGTCCGCTCAGTACTGTTTTGTCTGTCCACCTCTTTCTGTGTATTCTCCCTTCCCCTCTTTCTCTGCACTGTTTTCTGGAGGACTCTCTTGGAGAGGTCACATAGGAGGAAGACTTGCAGCTCAGCAAAACCCCAGTTCACACCTTCCCGTACCCCCTCACGGAGCTGATGAGAGCGGTTTGTACATTAATGGTAGCAATAATAATAATTAATACTTGCTGAGCGCTTTCCTCCCTTAAAGAGTGCTCGAATTAAACACACGTACACACGCAACAGCTTACAAGAAGAAAAAATGAACGCACAAAAGCATAAAACAGATTCAAAGACTACGCGTATTACATTACTTGCATGATTACACACACACACACACACACACACACACACACACACACACACACACTCTCTCTCTCTCGAATTGTGAGTCACACGCGAACCCACACGAAGTGAATAAACGTATTGTCATCTGCTGCAGACCCCCTCCAGTGGGAGTTGGGATGTCTTTGTGGGTGGTTGCGGGGTGGTGGTGGTAGCTGGGGGTGACTAGTATTAAAAGACTACCTATTGACTAGCGCCCGAAGGGTAAAGTTCTTCAGGGCTTTGGTCTTGTTTGGGTGTAGGTTGCGTTGTTCGAGTATGGGGAAGAGTCCTGAAAGAATGACCAGTGATACAGGTATCCCTTTAGATAGACACTGTGACAAATTAAATAGTGTGACAAAAAGGAGAAAGAGGGACTGATTCGTGCCTTTTCAGTCACCTCAGCAGGTCGGTCGGCTGTCCAGGTTTCACAGTGACATGAGTTCCCATGTCATGCCCTGCCCTGTCTCTGGAACCTAGGGAAGGCAGGAGTCGCCACAAGGCTCTTAACACTGTTCTGTTCTGTCTCTGGAACCTAGGGAAGGCAGGAGTAGCCACAAGGTTCTTAACACTGTCCTGTCTCTGGAACCTAGGGAAGGCAGGAGTCGCCACTTGGGAGTCGCCACAAGACTCTTAACACTGTCCTGTCTCTGGAACCTGTGGAAGGCAGGAGTCGCCACAAGACTCTTAACACTGTCCTGTCCTGTCTCTGGAACCTGTGGAAGGCAGGAGTCGCCACAAGGCTCTTAATAACACTGACCTGTCCTGGCGCTAACGGCTGATTGAAGTGTGTAAGAAGGCTGCGGGGTTCGGCTCTGTGCTTGTGTTTGATATCAAGCTAATAGGGCCCGACCCTCAAGCGGACGACGGCAATTTCCGTTCATGACACAAGTACAATACATCATAACAGCACAGCATGAGACTGGAAAATCAGCCACAGGTTTGGCTGTGTGGAGTCTGACGTGAGCTAATGGGTTGGGTGACCGAAATGGATGGATGTGTGTGTGTGTGTGTGTGTGTGTGTGTGTGTTGTGATTGAAATCAGCACGGTCGTTTCCTGACTGTGGTTTTTGGGGGTCCATGCAATCCTGTCCTTCTCCATTGTTAGCTCATTGCTCTGAGTAATAACAAGCGTGTCGTGTCGTCACATGGATGAGGGTGGTTGTTGGCGCTGCGGCTGTCAGTGTTTGGTGGTGGTGATTCTCAACGGTGATTGACCTTGCTGGTCAGTCACTCCACAGTGACTGGGAACAGACAAAAGAGCAGGTTTGGTAGCTGTGTTCTCTCTTTTTTTTTTTTTCTCCTTTCGCCGACGTGGGAATGCCATGGGTTCTTTCGGTGTAAATATTGTCCTGATCGTCTTCTGGGAACGGTGTCTGAGAATACACACATACAGACACACACACACACACACACACACACACACACACACACACACACACACACACACACATATATATATATATATATATGTATATGTATATATATATATATATATATACATACATACATACATATATATATATATATATATATATATATATATATATATATATATATATATATATACATACGTACATACATACATGTGTGTGTGTGTTATCATCTTGTCAGAACTAGAGCGGTATGGCCTTACGTCATAGGTATAGACATTTTCTGAATTTATGCGCTGTGGTGTTAGGCCCAAGACCGTACATCTACCTTAATGTTTTCCTCCAGTTTTTAGTTCTCCAATAGGTTGAACGGGATTTTTAAAAAAAATGACATTTCGGAGGGGTTAGTTTTGTGATATTGAAGTGGAGTTTAACGACCTTCTGAAAACAACAACAACGCCCATTATGGTCAATTTGTTCAAGGCTTGAGTCTTGGTTCAGCGATGGTTGCGTTGTTGGAAGAGGCGAGTCTTGCTTTGTGGCACGGTTCCTGCCTTCATGATTAAACGGTCCTGTGTGGTCAGCTGGGCTCTGAAACAGTCTGAAACTGAATGCGTGGTATATGGGTTTGCTGCATTATAGGTTGGTGTTCAGTGAGATGCTGTGTGTGTGTGTGTGTGTGTGTGTGTGTGTGTGTGTGTGTGTGATCGCGTAGTAAGGGAACAACTGTATAATAATGATATGTTTTTAAACTGGCCTGCCCATCATCTTTACGAAGAAAAATTCATTTTCGGCTTTAATCTTCTCCAGTTCAGGACAAGCCATGCTAATATTCTTTCAGTCTTTCACAGTTTAAGGCGCTTGAAGACAAATGTTTTTGTTTTTTTGTTTTGTTTTGTTTTTTAAACCTGTGTATGGCAGTCATTCATGTACGACTATGACCATGAGAACAGCACAGGAGACAACCGCTGTCCTGACTTTCTGGGCTAGAATTCGTTAGTAGAAAGAGCGTCTTGTCCAAGTTACATCCCTCGGCCAAGAGGGCTTTACTTTCAGACAGTCGGCGTTGGGACAGTTCCCAAAGACCAACAAGCCCCCAAGGATGCATCACTCAGAGCAAGTGTAGTCTTGTCTCCTAGTTGGAGAATCATGGATAAAAGTCAAAGCTGTGAATAGATTCTCGTTGCAGTGGCGAAACCATTGATTATACAACAGACGGACGCAATAGCCGAGTGGTTAAAGCGTCGGACTTTCAATCTGAGGGTCCCGGGTTCAAATCACGGTGACGGCGCCCGGTGGGTAAAGGGTGGAGATTTTTACGATCTCCCAGGTCAACATATGTACAGACCTGCTAGTGCCTGAACCCCCCTTCGTTTGTATATACAAGCAGAAGATCAAATACGCACGTTAAAGATCCTGTAATCCATGTCAGCGTTCGGTGGGTTATGGAAACAAGAACATTCCCAGCATGCACACCCCCGAAAGCGGAGTATGGCTGCCTATATGGCGGGGTCAAAACGGTCGTACACGTAAAAGCCCACTCGTGTGCATACGAGTGAACGTTGGAGCTGTAGCCCACGAATGCAGAAGAAGAAGAAGATCATACAACACATACTTTCCTTTTGGCCCAATTGTAAGCTAAAAGCCGAGCGTTGAGCCATAGAAAATAACCCTTCAATGTTAAAGAACACAATCTGCACACAACCCTTCCAGTCAAGGACAATAATTGTCTGTTATCCTAAGGTTAAGGCAAAGGTTTCTGTAGAAAGCGCCCCTGACTTGTGTTCATTTCTGGCATGAAAAAAAATCGAAGTTTTACAAAATCGATTCACGACTGGAAATTTTGTTTACCTTCGTCGGTGGCTGGTGTGTGTGTGTGTGTGTGTGTGTGTGTGTGCCAGAGCTTGTGCGTGTGCCGTGTCCGTTGAAGGAGGGATGGGTTGTTGGGAAAGCGCATTGATTCAGAACGTTTTTAGAGTGTCACGACATTTGCCATTTAAACCAAAAAATCAATTTCGAAACAAACAAACAAAAACCTGCAGTAATGTCTGACATGGTTTGTTTTTAGTTTTGTGGTTATTCTGGCTGAGAGAAAGCACGTGATTTGATTTTCCCCCATCGTTCAGTAAGGTTGTTTCGTGGCCTTGAAACGGATCCAAATGGTTGCAAACAACATGTCTTCGATTTTTTTTCCCCCCTTGTTCAAAGCATATTCATTTCGCAACATAGACAGGTCGGTCTGTTAGAAGAGGATGGTAAGTAAAACTGGGTACCGATTAGGAAGTCAAAACCGGTTTTTATCAAAGATTTTTTTTCCGCAGCGGGGTGGGGGGCGAGGGTGGGAGAGTGTGGGGTGGGGGTGGGGATGGGGTAGGGAGAGTGCGGGGTTGGGGGGGAGAGGGTATAGAAGGTTTGGTTTGGTGGTCAGTATATCTACTGGATTTTAAAACGTTTATTTTCACACCAGTACATACCACAGTCTCTGGACTATAATTATTGCCAACACACATTCATGCGTGTAGATGTTCTACCGGCTCTCACTCCACCCCTGGCCCCCTCCGCCCCCCTTCTCTGTCTCTCTCTCTCTGTGTCTCTTTGTCTGTCTGTCTGTCTCTCTGTCTCTCTCTCTCACCACCTTTAATGTCATTAACAGGAAACATACTATTTGACAAGGGGATACATGACTTGTCTTCTTTTCATGAACGAAATCAAATTAAAAAAAAAAACACCCACAAAACAAAAATTAAACAAAAAACAAAAAAAACAAGCACAAAAAAAAACAACAACAAAAAACACACACATGACACAAAGAAATAGATCCTGTTCAAATTGATATCTAGCGGCGACATGTCAGTCACAAAGAA
>NC_134879.1:56118355-56158355 GCF_041734735.1 Babylonia areolata | reverse complement strand
GTCTGTCTCTGCCCCTTCCCTCTCTCCCTCTCTTCTTTCCCCTCTCTCTCTCTCTTCCTCCCTCCTCATCTCTCTCCCCCTCCAACCCCCTCTCTCACTCTCTCTCTCCCCCTCTCTCTTCCTCCCTCCCTCTCTCTCTCACTCTTTCTATCCCTCCTCATCTCTCTCTCTCCTCCACTATCTATCATTTCTCTCTCTCTCCCTCCTTCCCTCCCTCTCTCTTCCTCCCTTCCTCTCTCTCTCTCACTCTCTATCCCTCCTCATCTCTATCTCCCTCTCTCTCTCACTCTCTCTCTCTCCCTCCCTCCCTTCTTCTCACTCTCTTCCTCCCTCCCTCCCTCTCTATCGTTCTCTCTCTCCCTCCAACCCCCCTCACTCTCTCACTCTCTCTCCCCCCCTTTCTCTCTCTCTTCTTCCCCAATTTTGTCTTTGTGTGGCCCTGTCTGTCTGTCTGTCTCAGCATGCACTCTACCGTGGATTTCACACAGAGCAATCTGCTGTAAAAAAAAGAAAAGAAAAAAAAGTAGCACAACATAACGCATCACAACGCAACGCAAAGCAGCACAACACAGCACAGTACAGTACAGCACGACACGACACGACACGACATAGCTAGCATAGCTAGCATAGCATAGCATAGCATAGCACAGCACAGCATAGCACAGCAAAATGCAACGCAATGCAATGCAATACAACCACAACAGCACAACGCATCGCAATGCAACACAGCACAGCATAGTACAGTACAGCACAACACAGCAGGACACAGCACAGCACAACACAGCACAGCATAGTACAGTACAGCACAACACAGCAGGACACAGCACAGCACAACACAGCACAGCATAGTACAGTACAGCACAACACAGCAGGACACAGCACAGCACAACACAGCACAGCATAGTACAGTACAGCACAACACAGCGGGACACAGCACAGCACAACACAGCACAGCATAGTACAGTACAGCACAACACAGCAGGACACAGCACAGCACAGCACATCACAGTACAGTACAGCACGACACGACACGACACGACATGACACACCGCAGCGGAGTACGACACAGCGCAGTATAGTACAGTACAGCACAGCACAGCACAGCACAGTACAGTACAGCACAGCACAGCACAGTATAGTACAGCACAGCACAGCACAGTACAGCACAGCACAGCACAGCACAACACAGCACAGTATAGTACAGCACAGCACAGCACAGTATAGTACAGCACAGCACAGCACAACACAACACAGCACAGTACAGTACAGCACAACACAGCACAGTATAGTACAGCACAGCACAGCACAGTATAGTACAGCACGGCACAGCACAGCACAGCACAGCACAGCACAGTATAGTACAGCACAGCACAGTACAGCACAGCACAACACAACACAGCACAACACAGCACAGTATAGTACAGCACAGCACAGCACAGTATAGTACAGCACAGCACAGCACAGCACAGTACAGTACAGCACAGCACAGCACAGTACAGCACAGTATAGTACAGCACAGCACAGTACAGCACAGCACAGTACAGCACAGCACAGCACAGTATAGTACAGCACAGCACAGTACAGCACAGCACAACACAGCACAGCACAGTATAGTACAGCACAGCACAGCACAATATAGTACAGCACAGCACAGTATAGTACAGCACAGCACAGCACAATATAGTACAGCACAGCACAGTATAGTACAGCACAGCACAGTAGAGCACAGTACAGCACAGCACAGTATAGTACAGCACAGCACAGTGCAGTGCAGCACAGCACAACACAGCACAGCACAGCACAGTGCAGCACAGCACAACACAGTACAACACAGCACAGCACAGGACAGTACAGTACAACACAGCACAGCACAGTACAGCACAGCACAGCACAGCACAGTGCAGCACAGCACAGTACAGTACAAAACAGTACAACACAGCACAGCACAGTACAGTACAGTACGGAACGACACGACACGACACAGCTCAGTGCAGTACGACACAGCACAGCACAGCACTGTACAGTACGGTACGGTACAGCACGACACGACACGACACAGCTCAGCGCAGTACGACACAGCACAGCACAACACAGCACGACACGACTCACCGCAGGGCAGTACGACACCGGCAACACAGCACGGCACAATGCGACGCAACGCAACGCAACGCAGCACAACACAACAGCACAAGGCAACGCAACGGAACACAACACAGTGGCGGGCAGGGGGAGGGGGTTGGGTGTGGGGGTCGTGATAACAAAGAGCCACGCTTGGTCTATTAAAAACAACAACAACAACAACAACAACAACCGATGAAACATCCACAGACAGACAGACACACACACACACACACACACACACACAGAGTGGACACAATAATCATAAAACCTTTTTCTTTTTTCTAATCAATTAAGCTCCCAAACGCCGTTACACAATAAGACTGATTCGTGCACTTGTCAGTCTCTCTTTTTTCCTCTCATTTTCCTTCCACACCACCCCCACCTCTCTCTCTCTCTCACCCTCTCTCTCTCTCTCTCTCTCTCTCACCCTCTTTCTCTCTCACCCCTCACTCTTAACTCTTTTCTTTCACAACCCTGTCGTTTCCTCACATTCTCTCACCCCTCTCACCCTCTCTCCCTCGCCTTCTCTCTCACCCCCCTCTCTCTCTCACCCCCCTCTCTCTCTCTCACCCCTCACCCTTAACTCTTTTCTCTCACGTCCCCGTCGTTCCCTCTCACTCTTTCACCCCATCTCTCTCTCACCCCTCACTCTCTCTCTCTCTCTCCCTCGCCGCCCTCTCTCTCTTTCTCGGCGTGTTTCATTCCAGCAATAAACACAAGCAACTAATCACAAATACCACACACACTCAAAGAAAAAAAAAAGAAGGAAAAGAAATAGAATTATGAGGAAAAAAACAAACTAAAAAACAAAAACAAAACAAACAAAAAAAACGGGTGTGGAGAGAAAATGTGGGCTTGGGTGTGGCCAGCGCGGGAGTCTGAAGAGAGAAGACGACGAAAGGAAGAAGAAAGAAAGAAAGAAAGAAAGAAAGAAATGAGAACTAACAAAGCAGGACCAAGACAGAAGGCGACAAGGCACTTAAGGCAAGGGAACTGCGGTGCCCGGCTCACATCTGGAACATTTCGCCAGAGAGCAGTGTCGACAGTCCATCTTTAGTGGCTGAAGAGAGAGCGCTAAGTCAGTCAGACAATTAGTTTGGTCGGAAAAGAACAGAAAAAGAGCATGGTACACAAAGAACAGAAAAGAAAGAGAAAAAAAAATCGAAGGATCGAGGTAGCTTAGTACTTGGGAGAGGAGAGAGGGAGGGAGAGACAGACAGACAGACAGACAGACAGACAGACAGACTAACTGACAGGTAACTTAGTACTTGGGAGAGGAGAGAGGGAGGGAGAGACAGACAGACAGACTAACTGACAGGTAACTTAGTACTTGGGAGAGGAGAGAGAGAGGGAGAGACAGACAGACAGACAGACAGACTAACTGACAGGTAACTTAGTGCTTGGGGGAGGAGAGAGAGAGGGAGAGACAGACAGACAGACTGACAGGTAACTTAGTACTTGGGAGAGGAGAGAGAGAGGGAGAGACAGACAGACAGACAGACAGACAGACTGACAGGTAACTTAGTACTTGGGAGAGGAGAGAGAGAAAGGAAGAGAGAGACGGACAGACAGACAGACAGACAGACAGACAAACTGACAGGTAACTTAGTACTTGGGAGAGGAGAGAGGGAGGGAGAGACAGACAGACAGACTAACTGACAGGTAACTTAGTACTTGGGGGAGGAGAGAGAGAAAGGAAGAGAGAGACGGACAGACAGACTGACAGGTAACTTAGTACTTGGGAGAGGAGAGAGAGAGTGGGAGAGAAAGAGACAGCCAGACAGACAGACAGACTGACTGACAGGTAACAGTACTTGGGAGAGGAGAGAGACAGACAGACAGACAGAGAGAAACAGAGAGAGGGAGAGGAGAGACAGGTAACCTAGTATCTGAGAGAGGAGAGAGAGAGGGAGAGACAGACAGACAGACTGACTGACTGACTGACATGTAACTTAGTAATTGGAAGAAGAGAGAGAGAGGGAGAGGAGACACAGACAGACAGACAGACAGACAGGTAACAGTACCTGAGAGAGGAGAGAGAGAGGGAGAGACAGACAGACAGATAGACAGACAGGTTACTTGGTACTTGGGAGAGGAGAGAGAGGGAGACAGACAGACAGACAGACAGACAGAATGAATGAATGAATGAATGAATGAATCTTTATTTTCCAACGGTGAAGATATTAGCACTTTGGCCGACGTACACATCTGCCGTTGTTCTAAGACAAACAGACAGACGGATAGACAGACAGGTAACTTAGTACCTGGGAGAGGAGAGAGAGAGGGAGAGTGACAGACAGACAGACAGACAGACAGACAGACAGACAGACAGACTGCCAGGTAGGTAACTTAGTACTTGGGAGAGGAGAAAGAGAGAGGAAGAGAGGGAGGGAGAGACAGAGAGAGAGACAGATAGACAGGCAGGTAACTTAGTACTTGGGAAAAGGAGAGAGAGACAGAGACAGACAGGTAACTTAGTACTTGGGAAAAGGAGAGAGACAGACAGACAGACAGGTAACTTAGTACTTGGGAAAAGGAGAGAGACAGACAGACAGACAGACAGGTAACTTAGTACTTGGGAAAAAGGAGACAGATAGACAGACAGACAGACAGACAGGTAACTTAGTACTTGGGAAAAGGAGAGAGACAGACAGACAGACAGACAGGTAACTTAGTACTTGGGAAAAAGGAGACAGATAGACAGACAGGGAAGGAAAAGGACAGGGTGAGATGGAGTGAGAGAGGGGAAAGGGAGTGAGGAAGGGGGACAGAGACACAGAGAGAGAGAAGAAGAAGAAGAAGAAGAAGAAGAGAGAGGAGGAGGAAGTGGAAGAGGGATGAAAAGGGAAAGAGTTTGAGAGGGAGGGAGAGGGAGAGAGGAAGAGAGAGAGGGGGGTTGCAGGGAGAGAGAGAGAGAGAGCGGGACAGAGAGGGAGGAGAGAAATGGTGGAAGAGGGAGAGAGGGGAGTGGAGAGAGAGAGTGTGTGTGTAGAAAGAGAGGGACAGAGAGAGAGAATGAATGAGTGAATGAATGAATGAGTGAATGAATGAATGAATGAATGAATCTTTATTTTCCAACGGTGAAGACATCAGCACTTTGGTCGACTTACACATCTGCCGTTGATCTAAGAGATACACAAACACATAGGCATATAAATATTGCTGTACTTAATACATGTATAATGTACAGGTATAACACAGCGTCAAACTGAGAGACACAACATCGCTCACATCTGTACGAAACGGAAGCGAGTAACAACACACACACACACACACACACACACGCTAAGGGAAAAACAACAACAACAAAACCCTAGCATGAATGCTACACATGAATGATTCAAGTGAAATTAACACAGAAAAGTAATGATAAAATTTAAAACACAGATGTAAGAGACACAGAGACAGAGCAAATAAGGCAATGGGAAATAGAGATAGGGACAGATGGACACATTATGAGAAAGACAGAGAGAGAGACAGAGAGAGAGAGAGAGACAGAGACAGAGAGAGAGAGAGAGATGTAAAGATATGTCAGTGCGAGAGAAAAAAAAGGAGTTGGGTGAGGATGGTTCACAATTTGTAATACAAATCGTAGACATGACCAGACTAGAGTTTGATTTCGTTAGAGAGAGAGAGAGAGAGAGAGAGAGAGAGAGAGAGAGAGAGAGAGTCGTCTATTCACGGAGCGTCTACAATGATACAAGAGAGACAAGCAGACCAAAGGGAGAGCAGGAGAGACAGATCGAGATAAACTAACAGAAAAACAGAAAGACAACGAAAATAGAGTATCTAACACAAAAACAGCGAGAAAAAGAGTTTCAAGCAGAAAGACAGCTAAAAGAGAATCTCTAACAGCAAGACCGCGAAAAAGAATCTCTCTCTCTCCCTCTCTCTCTCTTCTCCCACCTAACGCTCACATGGATTACAGGATCTTTAACGTGCGTATTTGATCTTCTGCGTGCGTATACACACGAAGGGCCAGTTCAGGCTCTAGCACTGGCAGATCTGCACACAATTATGTTGACCTGAGAGATCGGAAAAATCTCCACCCTCTACCCACCAGGTGCCGTCACCGAGATTCAAACCTGGGATCCTCAGATTGAAAGTCCAACGCTTTAACCGTTCGGCTATTCTGTGTGTGTGTGTGTGTGTGTGTGTGTGTGTGTGTGTGTGTGTGTGTGTTGTTGTTGTCTGTTTTGGGGCACTTTACTCCTAACTCCACCCAACTATGAATGAGGTTACGTGACTTCTCTTGTCTTGAAGGTCAAAACGGTACGGCGGAAGGAGAGGACCTCGCCCCGCCTTCCTCTCCGGAGTCCTAGACACAGTGGATATGAATTCACTGTCCTCGATGGCCATAAGAGGCTATGGGTCTTTCAACCTTTGAAATTTTCTATATAAGGAACCGTTTCGTTTTTAATTCCAAGCCCTTTATTATTATTATTTTTTTTTTTTTGAACGATCTTTCCGACGCCGTTTTTTTAATTTAAAAAAACATTTTTTTTTTTACGATTCCTGTCTTTCCTTTCTCATGTGTGTGTGTGTGTGTGTGTGTGTGTGTGTGTGTGTGTGTGGCTGTGTGTGTGTGGCTGTGTGTGTGTATGTGTGTGTGGCTGTGCATGTGTGTGTGCGTGTGTGGCTGTGTGTGTGTGTGTATGTGTGTGTGCGTGTGTGGCTGTGTGTGTGTGTGTGTGTGTGTGTGTGTGTGTGGCTCTGTGTGTGTGTGTGTGTGTGGTTGTTTGTGTGCGTGTGTGTGTGTGTGCGCGCGCGCGCGTGTGTGTGTGTGTGTGGCTGTGTGTGGCTGTGTGTGTGTGTGGCTGTGTGTGTGTGTGTGTGTGTGTGGCTCTGTATGTGTGTGTGTGTGTGTGTGTGTGCGTGTGTGGCTGTGTGTGTGTGTGTGTGTGTGTGTGTGTGTGTGTGTGTGGCTGTGTGTGTGTGTGTGTGTGTGTGTTTATGTGGCTGTGCGTGTGTGTATGTGTGTGCGTGTGTGGCTGTGTGTGTGTGTGTGTGTGTGTGTGTGTGTGTGTGTGTGTGTGTGGCTGTGTGTGTGTGTGTATGGGTGTGTGCGTGTGTGGCTCTGTGTGTGTGTGTGTGTGTGTGTGGCTGTGTGTGTGTGCGTGTGTGTGTGTGGCTCTGTGTGTGTGTGTGTGTGTGTGTGTGTGTGTGTGTGTGTGTGTGTGTGTGTGTGTGTGTGTGTGTGTGTGTGTGTGTGTGATCACAGAGATGACAGTCCTTAGCGTTGATTTCTGCCAAAAAAAAAAAAAGGTCAGGCGATGCCATCAAAACAAAAAGAGAAAGGTCATAAAGTCTGCTGCCTCTTCTTTCTCACGAAACCTTTCTCTCCATTTACTGAATTTTCTTTTCTTTGTTTTTTGTTGTTGGTTTTTTGGTTTCTTTTTTCTTACTGAATGCCTTCGTTACAGTGTTTGTTTAAACCAGAAAGATGGGAGATTTTGTAAAAGGGCAGCAAGAATTGTTGTTGAATAATGAAAAGGGTCAATAACTTTCAGATCGGATGTATAAGGAAGAAAAAGCGAAATTAAGCTTTTCTTTTCTCTCTCTCTCTTTCTTTCTCACTGTCTCTCTCTCACTCTCTCTCTGTCCTTCCCCCTCTCTCTCTCTGCCTGTATCTCTCTGTCCCTCTCTCTGTGTCCCTCTCTGTCTCTGTCTGTCCCCCCCCCCTCTCTCTGCCTCTCTCTCTCTCCCCCCTCTCTCTCTCTCTCCATCTTTTAAAACATCGTTTGGAGTTTATATGTTTATTGACAATGGAATGATTCAAAGCGAAGCGACCGTTGGTAAAGGGAAATGATTTTGTTTTTCTTCCTCATACTGGCCACGTGTTAAAGATTTGTTGATTCAAAGATTGTTGCAAAAGGCTGTGAAGAGAGAGGCGTGTGTGTATCGCGTGTTTATGTGCGTGCGTGCCTGTGTGTGTGTACGCGCGCGCGCGCGCGTGTGTGTGTTGTTTCTTTAGCTTAACGTGTTTTCACTGTCTTGTGATATCAGACCCCCCACCCCCACCCCCAAACCACCCAAGAAAAATTCAACAAAAATTACGAAAAACTCCTTGGATGTTATTCACAGCAAGTTAGTCCCTGGAGTCAATACTCCGCTGTGTGTGTGTGTGTGTGTGTGTGTGTGTGTGTGTGTGTGTGTGTGTGTGTGTGTGTGTGTGTGACAGACACAGAGAGAGAGAGGCAGACAGAGACACAAAGAGAGAGAGAGAGAGAGAGAGAGAGAGAGAGGTCAGCAATGATGTTGGTCTCATCCCGATCACAACGCCTGGTACGTAAAAGGCGAAGATTTTTTTTTCCCGATCTCCCATGTCAACAGCTGTGCAGACCTGCTATATACCTGAAACCCCCTTTGGTGATGAATACACAAGCAGAAGATCAAACACGCACGCTAAAGATCCCCTAGTCCATGTCAGCGTTAAGTGGATTATGGAAACAAAAACATACCCAGCATGCACACCCCCGAAAACGGAGTATGGCTGCCTACATGACGGGGTAAAAACGGTCATACACGTAGAAGTACACTCGTGGACACGAATGTACGTGGGAGTCGCAGCCCAAGAACGAAGAAGAAGAAGAAGAAGAAGTTGCCTTATACTGACGGGGATGATGGGTTCAACGTCAGCGGCTGGTTCCTTTCATCGGCAAGTACTTGGGCGGACAGTTGATGAACTGGTCCGTGGTGTGTCCATGTCAGTGGCACGCGCTAACAACCAGCGTGGAGGGTGTGTGGGGGCGTGGGGGGTGGGGAGTGGGAGGGGTAGGGGATGTAGGGAGGAAGGGGGTAAGGAATAGCAGACGGGAGGATGGGTGGGGAGGGATGGGGAGGAGGGAAGGGGGTAAGCGGTGGATGGTGGGTGGTTAACCTGTGATGATGGTTTTCTACGTTTTCACCCGGCAGGCCAAGCAGACCAAACGTCTATGTCTTCCTTGCTTCTCTCTGTTTACTGTATATATTTGTGTTCTTTGTGTAGATTAACATTTCATTTCATTTTGTAATATGGTAATGTTGTTGTTGTTTTTTTACGTCGTGAACCAATGGTAGGCTCTTAATGCCTAACCATCGCGTGGGTTTTTGTACGTAGGTCCGACATCTTCTTCATTTTCATCATCATCGTCATCATCATCATCATCATCATCATTACCACCATCACCGTCACCATCACCACCACCACCATCATCATCATCATCATCATCATCACCATCATTATCATCATCATCACAATCATCATCTTCTTCTTGTTGTTTAATTAAAGATGTGGTGTACTGTATATAGATCGGCCCGCGGGCGTTGACACCTCCTTGAAGGTGAAACTGACTATCGACTTAGACTTTGCTGACCTCGTGATGCGCACTGAGAAAGTCTGTGATACATAGGAAAGGGGTGAAGAAACTGAGCTGATGACTCAAAAAAGAAAATAGGAATGGAGGGTTCGGGGTGCTGCAACAAAAAAAAAGAAAGAAGAAGAAAAAAAGAGAAAGAAGAAGAAAAAAAAGAAAGAAAGAAGAAGAAAAGAAAACCCAAAAGAGAAATCGTCATTGAGCATTCAACGGCAGTTCCATCTCTGAAGGAAAACTAAATCTCCCCCCGATCCCACCCCAGTCTTAAGTAAGCTTACTTTGTTCCTTAAGGGAGATGACTCATTTCAGCTACAGACTTTACACACACACACACACACACACACACACACACACACACACACACACACACACACACACACACACACACACACACACACACACACACTGGTAATAATGAAATAGAATTAAATAAAGTCCACTTTATAAAAGCAGATATGTTTTCATAAAAAAAAGAAAACCACATCAAATCGTCTGGACGACACCAACCCTACTGCACACCAAGATCCATGGCTCCAGACAGGACTTGGAGAGGACGACACCAACCCTACTGCACACCAAGCTCCATGGCTCCAGACAGGACTAGCAGAGGACGACACCAACCCTACTGCACACCAAGCTCCATGGCTCCAGACAGGACTAGCAGAGGACGACACCAACCCTACTGCACACCAAGATCCATGGCTCCAGACAGGACTTGGAGAGGACGACACCAGGCCTACTGCACACCAAGCTCCATGGCTCCAGACAGGACTTGGAGAGGACGACACCAGGCCTACTGCACACCAAGCTCCATGGCTCCAGACAGGACTTGGAGAGGACGACACCAACCCTGCTGCACACCAAGCTCAACGGCTCTAGACAGGACTTGGAGAGGACGACACCAACCCTGCTGCACACCAAGTTCCATGGCTCCAGACAGGACTTGGAGAGGACGACACCAGCCCTACTGCACACCAAGCTCCATGGCTCCAGACAGGACTTGGAGAGGACGACACCAACCCTACTGCACACCAAGCTCCATGGCTCCAGACAGGACTTGGAGAGGACGACACCAACCCTACAGCACACCAAACTCCATGGCTCCAGACAGGACTTGGAGAGGACGACACCAACCCTACTGCACACCAAACTCCATGGCTCCAGACAGGATTTGGAGAGGACGACACCAACCCTACTGCACACCAAACTCCATGGCTCCAGACAGGACTAGGAGAGGACGACACCAGGCCTACTGCACACCAAGCTCCATGGCTCCAGACAGGACTTAGGACGACACCAGCCCTACTGCACACCAAGCTCCATGGCTCCAGACAGGACTTGGAGAGGACGACACCAACCCTGCTGCACACCAAGCTCAACGGCTCTAGACAGGACTTGGAGAGGACGACACCAGGCCTACTGCACACCAAGCTCCATGGCTACAGACAGGACTTGGAGAGGACGACACCAACCCTACTGCACACCAAGCTCCATGGCTCCAGACAGGACTTGGAGAGGACGACACCAACCCTACTGCACACCAAGCTCCATGGCTCCAGACAGGACTTGAGGAGGAGGACGTCATTCATCAGGCTAACTGGACTGACACTGTGAAAAGGAGAACAAGGAGGAGGAGAAGAAGAAGAAGAAGAGGAGGAGGAGGAGTAGAAGAAGAAGAAGAAGAAATCGAGAGATGAATCGAATTATACAGGCTTCATGATTGTTTTTTCCGCTCCATGCCATTAACTGAATGCACAAACGGCTGTTTCAGGCACATGCTCTCCATGAACAGTTTGAAAAATGCGTTTGAAAACAACAACAACAACAACTCGACATTTCAGCCCCAAATTGACAGTTATTTCGTGATATATCATTACGTGTTGCCACTATTATTGTAATTCTTGTTGTTATCGTTGTTGTTTACATCCACAACAACCGAACACAAGAACGCCCAATAACTCTGACGATCGCCCACACAAGAAAATGAATAAGATCTCGTATTATGTTGTGTCAGTTTCTTTTTTCTTTTTTTTTTACATCACAGCTAAGCCTGTCAGTAGGCCAATGCCCAGACGTTTGTCTGCTGCAGGTCAAGGATTAATTGAATGGTTAATTAGTTGGAAAAAGATGAAGAGAGACACATCGGACAGACCATCGATCCGCTTTCCACTTTCCTAATGAAGTGAACGTGGGAGGCTTTTCTTTTCTTTCGTTGTTGTTTTGCTGTTGTTGGTTGTGTGTGTTTGGGGGGGGGGAGTGGCGGGGGGAGGAAGGAGGGAAAGGGTAAGGGGAAAAAATCACAACATTTACAACAATCTGGCTAAAACTATAACTTCCAAACTTTAGAAAAAAGAAAAAAAGAAGAAAAAAAAAAAAGGATAAATCGTTTTAACAACCCAGTTGGACTATCCAACAAAGATTTGAAACAGTGCAACATTAGCAGTAACAAGTCCAAGATAAATACACGAACCTGGGGGGGGGGGGGGGGGGAGTTATAACAGCAACCCAATTGGACTATTTAATAACGATTTAAAGAAACTGAACAATACAATAAAAGTGATGAGTCCACTATTTCTTGCATCGGAAAAGATGCTAGTACATGTATATGACATTTTAACATGTCGCAAGTAAATACATGATCACTTGTTATAGGATTACCACATATACAGGAAACACTTTTTATGTATTTTGTCTTGAAACAGTTCAGTTTCCATCTGCAGATCAATGATGCAATCTGCCTTTTACTATAAATGTGTTGTTCATGTTTACCAACAATTCCATAAATATTACTTATTTCTTCGTATAAGTTGGAACGGCCTATTTTCCTTTCTTCTGACTGAAAGTATGATTGCTGGATTTGTTCTGCTATACTATAACATTTCTGCAATGAAAATGGAAGAGATAAGTATGTTGACTCAGCTGATTCCTTTGCTCCTTTTTTCGCCAAGAGATCAACCTTCTCATTATAAAGAAGGCCGCAATGCGAAGGAATCCAGATAAATGTAGTACTAGTACCCCTCAATGAGAGTAAATGAATTAGATGTTTAATTTCAATAATAATTTCAGATCTAACTTTGGAGTGTAAAGATTTGATAGCATTAATGACTGACTTAGAGTCAACACAAAAAACAATCTGGAATATATATTTTTGGCAAATCGAGTAAGACGTACAATGCCATAAGTACTGCAACTAGCTCCGCGGTAAAGATTGATTTATTTTTTCCCATGTTATAATTTTTTTCAGGCATGATATATGCGGCACCTGCATTATTGTTTAACACAGAACCATCTGTATAAACCATCAGGTGGTTTGGATATTGATCACATGAAGTGGATTCGGACATAAGATGACAGTAAATTTATGTTTTCAGTCTTTGTTACATTCGTATAATCAATATCAAACTGGGCTCTCTTGAGTTCCCAGGGTGGGATAGGGGATAAAACGACTGTTTGGCTACATTATGCTTCAGATTTAGATCAGAGCTTGTTATAGTAGTAGATGTATATGTAATTATGGTCATATGGGAGGCTATGGTCCTAGCTCTTTTTGGAAAGTCAGTATCGGACTTAAGATTCAGTTCAGGTTTCAAATCATTTTCTGCTATATAGCTTCTCAAGACGAATTTGGTGCATTGAAGGTTCCTGTTTACATTTCTACCGGACACGTGCTCGCGCTTTTTATAGATAAACTCCGCCCCTTTCCCTTTTATGGATAGGCTCTAGTGCGCATGCGCAACCGAAACCTTGCTCTGGTAGTACCCCAGCCGCACTGTACGTTTTAATACATGACGCATGAACTGGTATACCAAGAGCAAGTTTATATCCTTTGCAGTCTATGCTTTGGAGTTTCTTCAATAAATATTTTGGGGCACTGAAAAATACTTCTTGGGCATAAGTTAATTTTGATCGAAGAAGCGATGTAGATAGGCGCAAAAGTGTTAATCTGTCTTGTCCCCAAGATTGCTTACTTATAACTTTTAAGAAGTTTAACGTTTTTCTTGCTTTTGTTAAAATATTTTCTATATGATAATTCCATGTTAGTTTTGTTGTCAGATATACTCCAAGGAATTTCACTACATTTGTATATTCAAGGGGGGTATCATTTATTTTAAAGTTAGGCATATTTACTGGATCTGACCCATTATTGAAAAGCATCATATGTGATTTTTCAGCAGACAACTGCAAGCCGTTTTCAATCATGTAATCAGAAATTATGTTCAGTTCATTTTGATATAGCCTTTTTGTATAGTTGAGAGATCTAGCAGGTGTGCACTTTTTTAATGCTACTTTCATCCAAATGCATATGTCATCAGCATACTGGACAAGCACAATGTTTTTTGTTAGTTTTCTTGGTAGGTCGAACATTAAAATACTAAATAATAAAGGAGCAATAACAGACCCTTGAGGGATACCCATTTGTAGCTGCCTTGTAGAAGAATAATCTTGATCATAGGCTTTTGTTACATTAAAAAATGTAGCTAATATGCACTTTCGTCTTGCAAACTGATGCTTAACTTGAGTGGTTAATTTGACCAAATGTTCAATTATAGATCTCGCCTTGCGAAATCCTGCTTGATTCACAGGAATAACGTCATTTTTTTTCACAGTAGTAGGTAAGCCTATTTAAAACGGTTTTTTCTAATAGTTTACAAACATGAGAAGTTAGAGATATAGGTCTATAACTGTTAATACATATTTTAGGTTTCCCTTCTTTGTGAATTGGAACAACAATTGATTCTTTCCAGATTTTAGGTAGACAACCTGTGTTCCAGCATCTTTCAAATATATTTGTGTGTGTGTGTGTGTGTGTGTGTGTGTGTTACACAATCAGTGTCTTAAATATCCATCGAAACAGTCGAAGACATACGAAAACTCATGTTTTGTAACAAGGGAAATGATCATTGAAAACATAGTCATAGTCTCACTCTTTTTATTGTGTTTTATTGTTGTTGTTGTTGTTGGCTTTCTCCTTGAAGGAAGACGAGTATTGTATTGTATTGTATTGTATTGTATTGTGTTGTATTGTATTGTATTACTGTTTTGTCACAACAGATTTCGCTGAGTGAAATAAATTCTGTCTGCGTACACCAGGAAGAGCTCGTCACCACAATGCAGCAAGATCCCCCCCCCCCCCCAACCCCCCACCCTTTTTTTTCTGTCTGCATGTGTGCAACTGTTTGACTAACACAGTGGATAGTTTTTTTGGTTTTTTTGCACACACACCCACACACGCTCTCTCTCTCTCTCTCGCGCACACACACACACACACACACACACACACACACACACACACATATGTATATAGATATTTTTTTTCCATTGATCAGTTTTTTTGGATGGGCATCTCTTCTTCCCAACCATGCCTCGTGGTTTCAGCGACTGAGTGGTGCTTTCAGGATGTATCAAGTGATGGTGGTAGGACCCCGGCTGGTGCCAGACTGCATGGTGGCAAAGTGCCGCTGGGTGTCTGGCAGTTTCTGAAGGGTGAAGGGGGGATGGGTGTGTGTGTATGTGTGTGGGGTGGAGGGGGTGGGGGTGGGGGTCCTGGGGTGCTAGGGGGCGGGGCGGAGTGGGGGGGTTGGGGGCGCGAAGAGACAGACAGCTTGTCTTTCTGGTGCCGAGGAAAAGAGAGAGAGGGAGAGCTGTGGGAATGGTGCCGGTGTCGCTTTAAAACGAAAGGTCCTACATGGAGAAAAAAAAAAAGAAGCTACAACACTGTGGGAGTGTTGTTTTCTCAGGAGAAAAATGAACCCACTCCGTTTCCCCAAGGGAATGAATGAATACTTGGAGTGTGGGGTTTGGTTGGGGGGCAGGGGGGGTCGGGGGTGGGGGGGGTGCGGGGGGATTGAGGGGGAAGGGGGAAATGGGGGGGGGGGGGGGGGTTAAGGGGGAGGGGGGTGCTTCATCATAATTTTCAAGCCATCTCTTCATTGTCAAGTGTCAGTAATTACAATTGCTGGCACAGAAACCGCAATTCTGCACAAAGTGATTTCTGATCTCCAGTCAACGCGCAAGTTGAGAAAGAATGTAATTCTACCCATAATAGTTATTATTACTTTGAACTGTACTCCCTCTATATATAACAGAAGAGAACGCATTATAACTGCAGGTCATATAATCGTGTCTGTTTATCACGAAATTTAAAAAAAAAAAAAAAAAAAAAAGCACGGTGTTTATTTCTGAAAGTATTTTCTTTGCTTCTTGGAATGAGCGCGTTGATGTCTTTTTTTTTCCCCCCCCCTCCCCCCCGCCCGCCCCCCGGGTGAAAAATCCACTGGGGGTGGGGTTTTTTTTCTGGGCGAAAAACAAAACAAAAGGAAAACAAGCTGGGGTGTTTCTTTTCTCGCCGGGGATCCTCTTTTTTCCCCCTCAGTCCTCCTACACCGGCCATATCCGGATATCTGAAATCCCTGACACATGGTTGTGCCTGTATATATATGTATAGCTCCAAGCGGCAAAAGTCTCAAGTGGGGACTCTGAAAACAGAACCATGATTCAGACCTGGTTATGGTTCTTTCCTCTTGTCGCGAGAAGGCGGGGTGTATGTGTGTGTGTGTGTGTGTGTGTGTGTGTGTGTGGTGGGAGGACGTGGGGAGGAGGGGTGCGGAGGGGTGGAGGTGGAAAGGGTGCTGGAGGGTGGGTGGGAGGTAGGTGGGGGGTAGCTGGGAGTGGTGGGTGGGGGTGGGGATTGGAAATAGGGGAAGGGGGAGGAAGTGGAGTCAGTGTCGTAGAGAGTGAGCCTGGAAATCCTCGCAGTGTTATCTATCCTTCGTTGGTCAAGGATTCTGGAAGAGCATTTACATGTTTTTTTTGTTGTTGTTGAGTTTGTTTTTTTTCAAATAAAACAAACAAATAAAGAATGAAGAAAATAAACATAAAATGAGGAAATAAAAGGGAAAAGAAAAAAAGAAAGAAAAAAAGAGCTCTCAATGCTTGATTTATAACAGATGATGTTGTTTTAATAAAGTACCGAAAAACAAAGAAAGTAAATTGTTTGGTAATGAAACAGGGGCGGGGGTGGGGGGGGGGGGGGGTGGGATGTGGGGGGTGGGGGGCAGGGGGCAGCTTTGTAGGCCCATTCATTAGGTTAAATTCGTTGATGTGAATGGTACATCTGTGTGTGTGTGTGTGTGTGTGTGTGTGTGTGTGTGTGTGTGTGTGTGTGTGTGTGTGTGTGTGTGTGTGTGTGTGTGTGTGAGTGTGTGTGTGTGTGTGAGGTAGGGGGTGGGAGTGTTTGTGTGTGACTGGGTGTATGCGTGTGCGAGTATGTGTGTGTAGGTGGGTGTGGGTATGCGCGAGTGCGCGTATGCGTGCGTGCGTGTGTATGCGTGCGTGCGTGCGTGCGTGTGTGTGTGTGCTTGCGTGCGTATATATGTGTGTGCGTGCGTATATCTGGGCGTGTGGGGGGGGAGGTGTGTGTGTGTGTGTGGAGGGGGTGAGTGTGTGTGTGTGGAGGGGGTGCGGGGCGTTGAGTGAGTGTGTGTGTGTAGGTGTGTGTGGGTGTGGGTGTGGGCGGAGGGGGGTATGTGAGTGGGTGTGTGTGTAGGGGTGGAGGGGATGCGTGTGGGCGGGGGCAGGGGGAAGGGGGTAGGGGGTGCAAGCGCGCCAAGTGGTTGAGTTGATGGAAGGAAAGAGGATGGGAGACAGGGTAGGGACGGGGACGAAATTCCTTGTTATTCACAATATCCGCAAGTGATAGACAGAGAGAGAGAGAGAGAGAGAGAGAGAGAGAGAGAGAGAGAGAGAGAGAGAGAGAGGGGGGGGGAAGGAATCCTGAATGTTTGATAAAGTTAACCGCAATCAGTTTGACATTTTGGATGTTTTCCCCAAGATCAGGCCAAGGTCTCTAAGGTCTGTAAAAAAATAAAAATAAAATAAAAAATGTTGCACAAGCTGTTAGATGCATGCGTCAACCATTATCACACAGCAAGTCAGTGGAGTTTATATTACAATACAGTAAATAACAAAGAAAGAAAGAAACAAAGAAACAAACCAAAAACGAAACAAAACAGAATTTTTTATCAGTATCGCGTCACATTTCCTTTATCACATCAGATTTGTTTTAATGGTCGTCGAGCCAAATATAGAGCTGTTTTATGATGATCTAATGAGAACAGCTTCCAGCGAGGGGGAAAAGCGATAAATTGATACACTGCCCTCGTGATATATATATATATATATATATATATATATATATATATATATATATATAAGTGTGTGTGTGTGTGTACACCACACACACACACACACACACACACACACACACACACACACACAAACACAGAGAGAGAGAGAGAAAGAGAGAGAGCGAGAGAGAGAGAGAACTGAATATATGTTGTTGTTGTTATTTGCGTAACCATTTCCGCTGTTTCAGCCCAGAAAATATTTTCGAGATAGCTCAACACATTAAAAACAAAATGCGCCGATACCACAAACGAAGCATAACCGCAATTGTGTGGAAACAGATACCGGATAGAAGGGCATCTCGTTTGTTTTACAGGGTGGAAAAAATGAAGCCCCCTAGTCTCTTGCGATGAGAAATTTACTTCATTATATTTTATAACAGACAACAGCTTGTGGGCGGGTATCCTTTTTTTGTTTTTTGTTTTTTTGCCCCCCTCCCCCAAACTTCCCAATTTCCTCTCCAGTTCCACTTCCTGCGATTAAGCCCGACACGCAATAAATAAATAAATGAATAAATGAATAGATCATAAAAAAAACAACCCAAAAAACCAAACAAACAAAAACAACAACAACAACAAAACAACAAACAATTGCATGTGAACAGAACATAAAGTTTAATGAGATGTAAAGATTTGTGCGAGTGCTAGACATGAGCAACCGCTTGGCACCACCCCCTCTTTTCTCTCTCCCCCCCCGCCCCCACACACACTCCTCCCCCCTCCCTCCTCACCCCCGCTCTACCCGCCCCCCCTCTCCCACCACTTTCTTGGCACTTTTATGCACCACCTTTTTTTTTTTATCTTTTTTTTTATTAATTATACGTTTGTCTGTTTGCAAAGTGCTCTGATTTAAATAACACAGCGATTAGTATTTTGCTCGAAACTGAACACATCCGCATCGGCGATTCCAAGGAGGCTAAATTGAATAAATAAATAAATACATAAAAATAATAAAACAAAATAGATCGAAATAAAAAGCGCTTCCAGTGGTGTGTTTTTCTTGGCGGTATGGAGATGTTGTTTAATCTCTCACGTTCTTATTGACGCTGATACAGATATTTGACGCAGGTTGCACCACTCATAAGTGGTTGTTAAGAAACTTCTGTTGTTAAGAAACTTTTGTTTGTTTTTTTGTTGTTGTTTTTGGGGGGGTTTTTTTGTTTGTTTTTTTCGACACGTGGAGGTACTGTTGTCGTTTTCCAGCAGGCGAGGACGTGCGGGAGGGGCAGGGAGGGGGGGGGGGGGGGGGGGGGGGGGGCAAGGAGGGCGTGATGTTATGATAGCTATATTATGATAGATGTGGTGATGGCCTAGATGTAACGCGTCCGCCTAGGAAGCGAGAGAATCTGAGCGCACTGGTTCGAATCACGGCATAGTCGCCAGTATA
The DNA here is from genome assembly GCF_041734735.1 of Babylonia areolata. Lineage (NCBI taxonomy): Eukaryota > Metazoa > Mollusca > Gastropoda > Neogastropoda > Buccinidae > Babylonia > Babylonia areolata. The sequence continues at coordinate 56,139,309 of NC_134879.1, read as the reverse complement.
TTTCCCCCCTCCCTCCACTAGACCTTGAGTGGTGATCTGGATGCTAGTCATTCGGATGAGACGATAAACCGAGGTCCTGTGTGCAGCATGCACTTAGCGCACGTAAAAGAACCCACGGCAACAAAAGGGTTGTTCCTGGGAAAATTCTGTAGAAAAATCCACTTCGATAGGAAAAACTAATAAAATAAACAACAACCTGCACGCAGAAAAAAAATACACAAAAATGGGTGGCGCTGTAGTGTAGTGATGCGCTCTCCCTGGGGACAGCAGCCCGAATTTCACACAGGGAAATCTGTTGTGATAAATAGAAATACAAATACAGATACAAATATTGATTTGATGCACTGTCTTCTTTTGATTTGTCATGTTGGTTTTCTTCATTGGATCAACCCGCATATTTCGTATATCGTTAATGGATTATGTATGTTTAAATAAAAAAAATTAAAAAAAAGGAAGAAGAAGAAGAAAAGAACAAGGAACTTTTGCAATTCAGAGCGCTTAGGCAGAATTATTGATTTCATCTTGCGCTATATAAATAAACTTATTATCATCTATCACACACACACACACACACACACACACACACACACACACACACACACACACAGAGAGAGAGAGAGAGAGAGAGAGAGAGAGAGAGAGAGAGAGAGAGAGAGAGAGAGAGAGAGAGAGAGAGAGAGAGAGAGAGATAACTGAATATATGTTGTTGTTGTTGTTATTTTCGTAACCATTTCCGCTGTTTCAGCCCAGAAAATATTTTCGAGATAGCTCAACACATTAAAAACAAAATGCGCCGATACCACAAACGAAGCATAACCGCAATTGTGTCGAAACAGATACCGGATAGAAGGGCATCTCGTTTGTTTTACAGGGTGGAAAAAAAATGAAGCCCCCTAGTCTCTTGCGAAGAGAAATTTACTTCATTATATTTTATAACAGACGACAGCTTGTGGGCGGGTATCCTTTTTTTGTTTTTTGTTTTTTGTTTTTTGCCCCCCTCCCCCAAACTTCCCCCTTTCCTCTCCAGTTCCACTTCCTGCGATTAAGCCCGACGCGACACGCAATAAATAAATAAATGAATAAATGAATAGATTTAAAAAAAATGCGTGTGAACAGAACATAAAGTTTAATGAGATGTCAAGATTTGTGCGAGTGCTAGACATGAGCAACCACTTGGCACCACCCCCTCTTTTCTCACACACACACACACACACACACACACACACACACACACACACACTCCTCCCCCCTCTCTCCTCACCCCCGCTCTACCCGCCCCCCTCTCCCACCACTTTCTTGGCACTTTTATGCACCACCTTTTTTTATTTTATTTTTTTATTTTTTTTATTTATTAATTATACGTTTGTCTGTTTGCAAAGTGCTCTGATTTAAATAACACAGCGATTAGTATTTTGCTCGAAACTGAACACATCCGCATCGGCGATTCCAAGGAGGCTAAATTGAATAAATAAATAAATACATAAAAATAATAAAACAAAATAGATCGAAATAAAAAGCGCTGCCAGTGGTGTGTTTTTCTTGGCGGCATGGAGATGTTGTTTAATCTCTCACGTTCTTATTGACGCTGATACCGATATTTGACGCAGGTTGCATCACTCATAAGTGGCTGTTAAGAAACTTCTGTTGTTGTTTTTTTGTTTGTTTTTTTGTTGTTGTTTTTTGGTGTGTTTCTTTTTTCTTTTTTTTTCCGACACGTGGAGGTACTGTTGTCGTTTTCCAGCAGGCGAGGACGTGCGGGAGGGGCAGGGAGGGGGGGGCGGGGGGGGCGTGGGGGTGGGGGGCAAGGAGGGCGTGATGTTATGATAGCTATATTATGATAGATGTGGTGATGGCCTAGATGTAACGCGTCCGCCTAGGAAGCGAGAGAATCTGAGCGCACTGGTTCGAATCACGGCTCAGCCGCCAGTATATTTCCCCCCTCCCTCCACTAGACCTTGAGTGGTGATCTGGATGCTAGTCATTCGGATGAGACGATAAACCGAGGTCCCGTGTGCAGCATGCACTTAGCGCACGTAAAAGAACCCACGGCAACAAAAGGGTTGTTCCTGGGAAAATTCTGTAGAAAAATCCACTTCGATAGGAAAAACTAATAAAAAAAAACAAACCTGCACGCAGAAAAAAAAAATACACAAAAATGGGTGGCGCTGTAGTGTAGTGATGCGCTCTCCCTGGGGACAGCAGCCCGAATTTCACACAGGGAAATCTGTTGTGATAAATAGAAACACAAATACAGATACAAATATTGTTTTGATGCACTGTCTTCTTTGGATTTGTCATGTTGGTTTTCTTCATTGGATCAACCCGTATATTTCGTATATCTTTAATGGATTATGTTTGTTTGTTTTTTTTTTAAAAAAAAAAAGGAAGAAGAAGAAGAAGAAGAAAAGAACAAAGAACTTTTGCAATTCAGAGCGCTTAGGCAGAATTATTGATTTGATCATGCGCTATATAAATAAACTTATTATCATCTATCACACACACACACACACACACACACACACACACACACATATATATATATATATATAATTATATTGTATTTGTATTTCTTTTTATCACAATAGATTTATCTGTGTGAAATTCGGGCTGCTCTCCCCAGGGAGAGCGCGTCGCTATACTACAGCGCCACCCCTTTTTTTCCCCCCTGCGTACAGTTTTATTTGTTTTTCCTATCGAAGTGGATTTTTCTACAGAGTTTTACCAGGAACAACCCTTTTGTTGCCGTGGGTTCTTTTACGTGCGCTAGGTGCATGCTGCACACGGGACCTTGGTTTATCGTTTCATCCAAATGACTAGCGTCCAGACCACCACTCAAGGTCTAGTTTGAAGGGGAGAAAATAGCGGCTGAGCCGTGATTCGAACCAGCGCGCTCAGATTCTCTTGCTTCCTAGGCGGACGCCTTACCTCCAGGCCATCACTCCACTCCAGTCTGTTAAGTTCTCTGTCGTGAGGCTGACGCTTAAAACTTCCCATCCCACACCTCTCTGTGCCGCCCGCCTGCCAACCCCTCTCTCACACGTGCATAAACACGTATTCGTTTATGTACACACATGCTCACGCACGCACGCACGCACGCACACAACACACACACACAACACACACACACACACACACACACACACACACAACACACACACACACACACAACACACACACACACACACACACACACACACACACACACACACACACACACAACGCAGCAGTTTCATTTGACACATTGACTCATCGATTAACAGAAGCCATTCTATCTTTTTATATATATATATATTTTTTTTTTTTTAGTTAAAATAGAAACTTCTGTTTAGTTTGGAAGCTACAGTGATGCAATCACACACCAGAAGCAGCAGAACCGTGCCATAATTATGATGGGATATCAATCTGGATAAACCATGGGAAATATTTTTTTCACAAACGGATCTCACTCATCCATAAAATTAAAACCCAACACGACAAAAAACCGCCCCATTCCTCGCCGGTCCATCATTCACAAACCGTCTGGTGTTGGTCTGTCTGGTCCATACTGACTTGGGAGATGTATGCGCGTTAAGGGTAGAGTTCAGCCCAAACCAGCACAGCGCTTCAATAGAGCTTCAAAAACTCGTATTTTCACAGTGAGCATAAATATTTGGATTAAATCATGCACTTTTACACATCGCGTAAGTGCAGTATTCCAATTGTTGATATGGAGGAAAGAAAAAAAAGAGAAGAAAAAAAAGACGATTAGGAGAGACGAAATTCAGTTTTCTTTATCGAAGCCCAGAGAGAGAGGGGTGGTGGGGTGGGGGTGCAAGGGAAAACTGAAACTTTTATCGGATCTACTCGAGTGATTATCATGTATGTTACACCCGAAAGTTGGGTTAAGAATTTATCCAAGGCGGAAAGTCGTGATGGTATCGACGGGGAAAGTTTGAAACTTTGACAGGTTTGTGTTATGATTGTAAAACCACGAAATAATCGATGGATGTGATCTGTTTTTCGTGCAAGATGGAATTCTTCGGTGTCCAGCACATGGCTTTCGTTTCGACACTCGTTTGAGACAGACGTTGAGCAAAACACATAATTCGAATTAACAGATCTCTCTCATATAAATGATATATATTTTTTTTATATATGTATATATATATATATATATATATATTTGGATCAATAGAATATGCATGTACATCTATATATTAATATCTATATATTGATATATACATATATCAATCGATATATACATACATACATATAGATAGACACACACACACACACACACACACACACACCATCCACATCCCCAACACCCTAGTTTTCGGTTTCGTTCTTGCAGTTTTTAAACCAGCAGGAATCGCACGTGAACCGCGAAGGCTTCGCTTTGTGTTGAAGGATTCACAAAACTCTAGCGGTTTCAGCTTCAAGGAGGTACAGGTGCGAACTGAGCCATACAGCTAACAGTATCTGATAAAACAGGCAGTTCTCCCCAGTCAGCTGGTGTTAGTGAGTAATGTTGTTCCAATGTTGGGAACATTTTGTGTTTGAAAGTATTTGTAACACACACACACACACGCACAAACACGCACATACGCACGCACACATGCACCCCCCACTCCCCCCACACACACACACACATATTGTGTGTGTACGTGTGTGCTTGCATGTGTGTGTGTGTGTGTGTGTGTGTGTGTGTGTGTAGAGGACTGAGGAGGCGGCGAAGGGAAGATACCACTATCAGTGCCCAAGTTGGTAAAAAAAGAAAACAACAACAACAACAAACAAACAAACAAACAAAAAAAAAAAAAATCAACAACAAAAAACAGTATAATAATATTGGCGAAAGGCCCAGGTGAAGAAAAGTACCCCGTGTGTTAAATAATTTAGTCGTTCAGGCATCATTGGTTACATGGTCTCTGGCAGCAAGCGGTGTTGCAGCGGTCAGGTGCCTGGCAATCCGCCAGGAGAGTAAGGCCCACACAATCTTGGGGGGGGATCTGAAGAACACTGAACGGAAGTTGCCAAGTAGTTCGTTAGTCGTTCAGACAGCTGTCGATGAGGTGTGGGCAAGTTCTGCTCCATAATTATGGTGGTGAGAGGGCGCCGCCTGCATCAGGAAGTACGATTGAGTGTGCGAGCCAGTTTGCTGTGATGTCAGTTCGTGTCCAGCTCTGCTGGTGTTCAGTCACTTATTTGACAGGTCGCGTCATTCTCCTGATGTGAGGTTGTTGGGTGGTTTTTTTTTGTTTTTGTTTTTGTGTGTGTGTGTGTGTGTGTGTGTGTGTGTGTGTGTGTGTGTTTTCCCCCTGCGTGACAAGGCCGTGCTCTACGCTTCCTGTCATAATGATATCCCGGCGTTAACCAGGCCCGAGAGATACAGACACCTGCAGTGTTGGTCAGGTAATTAGAGCAACACACCCAAAGACGCATCCTTGAAGTGGATGACACTCGACTGTGTGGTCCCAGTCTCCCCATTTAAGCCCACAGCACACTCAACTCTGGGTAGGAGCCGGCCATGGGCCGAAAAACCCACCTCCGCTGGGATTCGAAATCGCGTCCTCCCAGCCGTCAGTCCGCGACGCTAACCACTTCGCCACGGCGGCTGGTGAGGTAAGGTTTTCAGCATTTGGTTGGCTGTCAATCACGCTGGGTGTATCTGCTTCTTTCTTTTTTTAAAGCAGATGTGGTGAAGACTGTATGGATCAGTTCGCATGTTTCGATGCCTCTTTGAAAGTCCTTGGAACTGATACTGAAACTGAAACAGACAAGTGTGTAAGGGTGTGATTTGATGGGTACTGATTCCACTCCAACTCATTTATCTCCCCCCCCCTACCCCCGCCGCTCTGTCCCTCTCCCTCTCACCCCCCCACCCCCTTTCTCTTCCGCTCTTTCTCTCCTTCCCTCCCCTCTCCTCTACTCTCCCCTGCTAATATCCTCTCCCTGCTAATATCTTCACCGTTGGAAAATAAAGATTCATTCATTCATTCATTCATTCATTCATTCCCCCCCACACCCCCTCCCTCATTGTCCACCCAGTTCACACAGTTTAACGATGTCTATACCTGAGACTCCTGCGCTATTCACGGCCTCTTGTGCCAACCTATCACGGCTTCTTCAGCAGATCCCTGTACTACCCCCCCCCCCCCCCCCTGCTTTCTCCCCTCCCTCCCTTCCCTCCCCTCCCTTCCTTCCCCGCTGACCCCTCCCCTTCACAAGTACTTACCTAAGCTTCGTGTTCGTCATTGCGTTTGTTCTCTCTGTCTGTCTCTCTTTCTCTCTCTCCGGAGTTCTGACGATATGGTAATCAGGAAGATAGGTCAAGGTTTGGTTAAAAATAGAAATTGCTTTGCAGCGACTGTATCTTTCATACAGTTCCAATGTAACCTGGTCTTCTGGCTGGTTATGGTACAGTATGAACACTTAAAAAAAAAAAAAAATCAAAATCAGATGTTGACGGTCAAGGTCACAACCTGGCGTATGATATTGATTAGATTTTTTTTTTCAGCAAAAGAAACAATATCTTCCATGTGATCTTCAGCAAAGTTGGTACAAGGTCAAAGGTCAAGGTCACCACATGGCCAGTTGGGGAAAATGTAAAAGCATGATCTCTGGTATTCCATGCAATTTTTTGTTCAACATGGTATACATTATGCACATTTGTTTTGACCAGAACATTAGTGCTTTGTAAATAGAATTTAGAAAGAAAATTAAATTGAAGGTCACGTCAGTGGACTTTTTTCTTTTCTTTAACTCACTCAGTACGGCCAGTCCTCTCCTCTCCTCTACACAGACCCCTCGGATGTCCAGTGGGTGTCTGAATGACCCAGCCTTTAGCTTCCGTCGTCAGAATTGTGGTATTCTTTGTCAACATTCACCTCTTCAGTATAAGAGCCTTCAGCTTGCAATATTTTGATGATGGTAATTGGGGTGAAACGCTGTTAACGTCGTTTCTTTCGCCGTTCGTATGGAGAGAGTTAAACCAGATGATCTGTTGTCCAGTGTTTTACTGTTTTCTTTGTTGGTGTTTATTTCACAATTCTTTTTGTTGGATTTAGTGTGTATCACAAGTGAGTCGTGAAGGCCTCGCCTCTCTTGTTCATTCTATGTCTTTTTTTTTTCTTTTTTTTGTTCTTTTTCGCGGATTTTTCCTTTTACTATCATTCTGTCTTTCGTGAGCTGGATGAAAATAATAGTATTGTTTGGTAACTATGTTGCACTCGGAAAATAACATTCATTTAGTTGGGGTTTTTTCCCCAGTTTTTCCCCCTGTGTGTGTGTGTGTGTGTGTGTGTGTGTGTGTCTGTCTGTCTGTCTGTCTGTCTCACACACACACACACACACACACACACACACACACACACTCTCTCTCCCCCTCTCTTTCTCTCTCTGTCTTTATCACTTCATCTATCTCTTATCCCTATCTCTGCCCCTACCTGTATGTCCTTCTTTCTCACACACCCCCCCCTCCCCACTACCACCTCCGCCCCACGTTTTGCACCCGTTTCACCCACAGTATGCTCTCACCTTCCCACTCCCACTCTTTTTCCCTGCACACACACACACACACACACACACACTAGCACGCTCGCACGCACGCGCGCACGCACGCACATACACACACGCGTTCATGCACGCATGCACACACGAACACACACGCACATGTACACACACACACAAACACACACACACACACACACACACACACACACACACACACACACACACACTTCACAGCTACAAGGTCAGATAGAGATTTCAGCAGGGGCCATATAACACCCTTAACTGTCGTTACGCCCAGCCGTAAAATTGTACCCCCATAAACCTCCCAGTTCTCGGGTGTAGTAATATAGATGTATCGTGATCCATATAGTGTGTTACGACATGCCGTGCTCTCGATCTTTGGTCCCCGCGCGTATATTTGACCTGCCCCTACATAAGTTCTTCTTTGCGGCCTATGTTGGAGTGCTCCCTGTGGGCAAGTGGGGGGAGAGGTGGGAGAGGAACCATATATTTTTCTGTCGCGGTTGTTCTTGTCTGGTTGAGTGTTATGAATATGGGGGCTGGGAGGAGTGGGGGGATGGGGGGGTAGGGGGGGGGGGTATTGCCGATGGGATTGGAGTGGATGAGAAGGGATGGTGGGATGAGAGTGTATGTGGAGAAGGGAGGGGCAGAGGGGGGGGGGGGCGGTAGGAGTGGATGGAAGGGGTGTGAGTAAGTGAGACATAATTATTATATTTGGTCTCCTTCCTTGAAACATTTTTTTTTAATTGATGACAATTTTGGACGCATCTATCACCTTCCAGCTCGATTTGTTAAATTCATAGTGCCTGCAATAAAATGTTCTCATCTCGATCGGTCTTCTGATGGTTTGTTAATCGTATCACAGGGGGCGGGGGGCGGGGGGCGGGGGGGGGGGGGGGGCGGATGGGGGGGGGAACAACCCTGTGCACAGAATATTCACCGATACTCCAAACATGACAGAATTAAGATGAGCAAAAAGTCTGTTTGGACGAGACACGGTTATCATCTGTTTACATCCCTCCACTGTCTTGTAATTTATGAACACAGTGGTACGAAGTGTCATATTGTAGATATTGAACTTTCTGTTTTTGAGATGCAGAAGAAGAAGAAAATTGCTGACATTTGCTGGAGATTTTAATGCGAGGAAAAGCACATTGCGATTAAATACTGACTTAAAACAGTTTCATACTTAATTAACCAGATCCTGATGTTGAAGAATTATTACTTGAATCACAGAAGTGTTAAGATATTATTATGAATGATTCTGGAACGCGTCTTTCTGAAATGTGTGCTTGTTTCCAACTGTGTAGAGTAAATGGATGAAGTGCCGGGGATGAGTCTGAAGCCCATACACATTTGTCTGTGCACAGTTTTAGCGTTCTTAACTGTGAAGGAGTCTGGATGGCATTTCAGCTGACCTGTGGACTTTGTTCGTATATTAGTCTGGGGAGGTTGAGCAGCTTTCAATCTGACCCAGACTGGAGACAACACAAATGATAAACAGGACTGAAGATACCTTCTGTGGCAGATATGAAGGCATGCCTGAGCAAAACGGCATAGGAGACCCCAAACACAGTTGGTGCGAGGACGCAACCCTGTTGCACTCCACTGAAGATGTCGAAGATGTCCAATGTTGAGCAGTGAAAGGCCACAGTGCTCTGCCTTCATGTCTTTGTAGAAAGATATAAAGATGCTGAGGAGCCTTAGTTGAGCATCCGATCTTTGACTGGGATCTTGAGGAAGACTGTATACAGACTGATTTTTCTTCTTTTTCCTTTTGATACACGACCAACATCGATCTGCCGATGACTCTGTCGTGGTTGATACATGCTGGGCGTTTCCGTGTCTCCATAACACACCGAACGCTGACATGAGTTACAGGATCTTTAGTGTGCGTGTTTGATCTTCTGCGTGCGTACGCACATGGAAGGGGTTGAGGCACTTGGGAAGAGGTTGAGGCACTTGGGAAGGGGTTGAGGCACTTGGGAAGAGGTTTAGGCACTTGCAGATCTGCACATATGTTGACCTGGGAGATCGAAAAAATTCCACCTTTTACCCACCAGGCTCCGTTACCGGAGATTAATTTTGTCAGGTTGACTGGTTAAGGATAGTACATTAGTTGTAGGCCTCCACGTTTTCTAAATACTTTATGCGTTTTTGTGCGTAATACATGCAATTAAACAATGCGATCAACAAAACTGACAGAGCTGAGAGAGACAGACAGACAGATAGACAGAATAAACAGAGAAAAAAGACAATGAGACAGAGAGAGAGAGAGGGGGGGAGGGGAAGAGGGAGGGAGAGGTTTTGGAGGGGGGGGAAAGAAAGAGAGGGGGGGAAGGAAAAAAGAGGGAAGAAGGGGGAAAAAGAGGCTGGGGGGGTTTGGGAGGAAAGAAAAAAAGGGATTTTTTTTGGGGGGAAAGGGGCGGGGGGGGGGGGGGGTGGGGGTCCCCGGGGGACCCCCCAAGCCCCGCAAAGGTCCAGGCCCCCAGAAAGGAAATTAACCCCAGGGGGCCCCAAACCCCAAAAAAGTGGCCAAACTTCCCGGAATAATATTAAAAGTTTTTGGTTTGAGTTTAATTGTGTATTTTTGTTTGTGTGGTGTTTTTTGGGGTTTTTTTTTTTTTATTACTTCCCCCCCAACCCCCAACCCATTACTTTTTAAAAACCCAACTTCTTTTTCTTCTTCCCTTTTTCCCCTAAAAAATTTCCCCTTCTTTTATCCCCCTCCCATCCCTAAACCCCCCTTTCCCTCTTTCCCCCCCCTCTCCTAATTTCCCCCTTTTCCCCTCTCCTCCCCCCTCCCTACCCCTCTCCCTCTCCTACCCCTCACTCCTCTCTGAGTCTTTCTCTCCCACTCCCCCCCCTCTCTCTCTCCCCCTCTCTCTATTCTCTACCTCTCCTTCTCTCCTTTTCTCTCTCTCTCTCCTACTCCCTCTTCCCTTCCCCCCCCCCCTCTCTCTCTCCCCTCATTTTGAGGAAGAGAGAAGGAGAGGAATGTGAATAGGGGGGGTGGAAAGGGGAAGGGGGGGAAAGATGAATGAGCCCAGAGGATATGCCCCTGGGATGTAAATGGCCATGGTTTTAAAGTAACATTTAAAGGGGAATTTCCCAATCCGGATCCCCTCTCCCCTCTTTTCTCTCTCTCTCTCTCTTTTCCCCCCTTCCATACCCCCCACCCCCCCACCCCCACCCACCCCCCCCACCAAAAACCTTGAACTTTTCCCTCCGTCCCATCCCATCCCCTCCGCCCCCACCCCCAAAATGCTTTCCCCCATTTTCCCCTTTCCCTTCTTTCCCAACCCGGGGCCCCCCCCCCTCACCCCCCCCACCCCCCCCCTCCCCACTCCCCGTCCCGCGAGAAAAGAAAAAGAAACAAAAATAACCCAAACAAACAACGAAACAAACAAAAAACAAAAAATGCAGGAGAGGATGATAGGGTGAAAAAACAACAACAACAAAACAGTAGATAGAAAAACAACAACAACAGAGCTCACCCCCTGCGTTCACAGGCCCCCCCCCCCCCCCCCACCACCACTCCCACTCCACCCCCGCCCCCCCGCCCCCCCCCCCCCCCCCCCCCCCCACCACAGCACACCTCCTCCTGTTGGCCGTATATCACACAAATTGCCTCTCGCCGTTTGGGGACAGTCCGGATGTACGAGCGAGATTATATTGGTGAGGAAGGAGGAAAATTTGTTGTTGTTGTTTTTTTTATCTATTCGTTTTACTTCTTTTCATTTCTTTCTTTCCTTCCGTACGCATAGCGTGTTTAGCGACAAGAGAACTATACACTGATGATCTTTTTTTCTTCCCTCGAAGTGCATCATGGTGGTAGGGTTATCTACAGCAGGGTTCGAAGAAGGGTTGGTATCTATCGGTCTGTGGTAGGTCTCGAGGAAGACCACGGTATACACACACACAACACACACACACACACTCACACACACACACACACACAATATATATATATATATATATATATAACTTGAGGGCAGGCTGGGACACGCTGTCAGGCTTGCCTTTTTTTCTTTCTTTTTTTGTGTGCGTGTGTGAGGGGGAGGTGGTGGATTGGAGGTGGGGGTGGAAGTGAAGAGGGGTGGGGGAGTTGGGGGCGGGAGGGGGTGAGGGGTTGGCGACCGTTTGGAGGCAGCGAGTCGGGTGGAGGGGGGTGGGTGGATGGGAGGTAGGGGTGGAAGTGGAGGGGGGTTCGGGGATGGGCGGGGGAGGAGGAGGGGCTTGGGGGCGGAGGGGGGTGTGGAGTGTGGTGGCGACTGTTTGGAGGCGCTAGTCGGGTAGGAGGGGGGTGGGTGGATGGGAGGTAGGTGGTTGGGAAGTGGAGGGGGGTTCGGGGTGGGCGGGGGGGCGGAGGGGGGCTTGGGGGCGGAGGGGGGTGTGGGGTGTGGTGGCGACTTGTTTGGAGGCGCGAGTCGGGTGGAGGGGGTGGGTGGATGGGGAGGTAGGGGTGGAGTGGAGGGGGGTCGGGATGGGCGGGGGAGGAGGGGCGGGTTGGGGGCGGAGGGCGGGGGGTGTGGTGGCGACTGTTTGGAGGCGCGAGTCGGGTAGAGGGGGTGGGGGTGCTGTGTGGATGGGGGGTCGGGTGGAGGGGGGCGGATGAGGAGAGAGTATGGTTGAGGTCTGATTTGGTGATTATGTGGAGAGAAGGACTATGATGGGGTTGTATTTCATGTGAAAACAAGCGAAACAAAAAAAAAAAAAAAAAAAAGAAACATAAATAGTGGAAACGGTTGCACGCAGGGACTCACATGCCCGCACGCACACACACACACACACACACACACACACACACACACACAACACACACACACACACACACACGCACGCACGCACGCACGCACGCACGCAAACGCACACACACACACACACACATCGCCCAAACATCATTATTTTATCGTTCACCCAACGTGCACACCACAGCCAAAAGCTCTGCTTTGGCACCAAGTCTCACGGGAGTTTCGTAACGCTGTTTCTTAAAGCTGTGTTTTCTTGTCAATGTTGTCCATGGTCAGCCTGTGGTGCTGCTGTCTGGGGCATAGGTTGATGCTTTGCCTGTGTCATTTCCATGACAGATGGTCTGTTTTCGTGGTAATATATTTCGGGGGTGGGGGTGGGGAAACTGTTCAGGATGAACCAATGAACGACTAACGATGACCACCACCACCACCGGCACCACTTTCAACTACTACAACAACAACTACTACTACTACTACTACTGCTGCTGCTGCTGCTGCTGTTGCTGCTGCTGCTGCTGCTGCTGCTGCTGTTACTACTACCACTACAAAGCCAGATTGAATTTTCGAATATGGAAAACAAAAAAACGACGTTTACATAATTATGATCGAAGTCTTACAAGGCCACGAGATGTTGTGGAATGTGGGAATACAGAAGGAGGCGGAGAAGAAGAAGAAGAAGAAGAAGAATAAGAAGAAGAAGAAGAAGAAGAAGAAGAAGAAGAAGAAGAAGCAGCAAAAAGTACCCATTACACTCTACCCCTGACTACGACTACAAGTCACTTGGTGACTAAATCTCCATCTCATGTATGACTTTATGTAAGGAAAGAGCTGCTCTGATGTCTTTGTCTCAATCTCTCTGTCTCTCTCTCTCTCTCTCTCTCTCTCTCTCTCTCTTTCTCTCTCTGTCTCCTCTCTCTGTCTGTTCCCACCACCCGTCTCTCTCTCGCTCTCTCTCTCTCTCTGTCTCTCTCTCTCTCTCTCTCTCTCTCTCTCTCTCTCTCTCTCAGAGTAAGGAGTTCGCTCTGTATCTGTATAAAGCACTCAAAAGGAGTAGTGTATATGTTACACTATGAAGACTTCTGAATGTATGACTTCAGCATTTTACTGTATATTCCCCTTCAAAGGGGCTGTGGCCTATGTGAATAAACCATCTAAATCTCAATCTCTCTAGAGTATTGGTAAAGACAGGGGGAACTGGACGGGTTTCAGATCAAACTTTATTATCAGACAACACCTCTGACAGTGTTACGGAGTTACCTCTACACCAGCAAGCGCCGCTCCAGTTTGTCCGTTGGTTTCTCGCTCCGGTCTCGTCTGCGCCGAATCTTGCTCTCATCCAATCAGGAATCTTCTTACGGTTCCCGATTCACCAAATCGATGATAGCCACACAATCACCACAGACAGCATTCCACGACTGTGGTTGGTGAAAGAAAGAAACAAACAAACAAACTTTTTACCCCCAAAAGCAAACACGGCGCCATATACACACTCCCCCCACTATTTCTCGACAATCCTTAAGGCCTCGTTCCCCAGTCAGGTCTGCAAACCCTTGCAGCTTCCAGATAATGGAATTGCCTGCCCACCGAACGCCTCCATATTTCACATCCCTCTCGATCCACAGAGGTACAGAGGTGCAGCTCCTGAGGTAGGACATCATATCCTAGAGATAGCAGCCTCATCCTTGGACGCCGCGTGGGGGCCGGGGCTTGACAATTACCCTCTTGCAGTTTAGAGATCCTCAGCGGATAATACATCATTATTATTAAAGCGCGAATCGTGGCGAAGGGGGGAGTGAGCAGCTAAATGGAAAGATAAATATAAATTGATAGTGATGATGATGGTGATGATGATGATGATAATAATAATGATAAACTCGTTATCGTATATCAAGCTGTTCACACATTTTGACATTCCTCGCTCGCCGCATCTTTTCTTCTTTGGATCCCTGGGGATGAAGATTTTTTTTTTTTTTTAATAATGTACTGGGTAAAAATATTTCTTCATTGTTTTTGTTTTTTTCCCTTTGTTTCTGATAACATTCTTCTCGGTGCAGCAGTTTTAGGAAGTCTAGTGGGATGGTGACTTTTTTTTTTTTTTTTTTTTGTCTCCCTTGCAAATGGAGGACATAACTGATTCATCGGTGGTGTCGGTCGGTCAGTCGGCTATAAACCGTGGGTTATTGATCACTGCCATGGGCGTAATAGCCTAGTAGTTAAAGCGTTGGACTCTCGATTTCAGGGTCCCGAGTTCGAATCTCGTTAAAGGCGCCAGGTGGGTTAAAGGATGTAGATTTTTCCGATCGCCAAGGTCAACATAATCATGTGCAGACCTGCTTGTGCCTGAACCCCCCTTCGCGTGTATACGCAAGCAGAAGATCAAATACGTACGCTAAAGGTCCTGAAATCCATGTTCAACTGTGTTGTGTCCCTGATTTTTCTCCCAGTTCCACCAAAGTTTGAATGTGTAGCTGACTATACGAATAAAAAACAAAAAACAAACAAAAAAACAACAACAAAAAACAAAAAAAAACACGAAAGAATCTGTGATAAATGTTACAGTACCGACATTGCTGACGGGTTCCACTATTTGTTTGTGTGTCCTTTCTTTGAAAGTGACAGACAAAAACTATCTACCTAGATATTATAGAAACCGCCCAAACTCCCTTAAATTCCACTTATTGTTTAAAAAAAAAAAAAATGTTAAAACTAAAAGCATTTGTCTCTTCTATATGTACTTCCTGTCGGTAAAGCTACGTCTATGGTTAATGGACGAGGATGAATTGTTTATTGATGTATATTGGCGGTGGCTATTGGTCTTTTGTTTTTTTCCTCTTTGTTCCTTTGACATCACTCTTAATGTCTGTATGGTATACCTAAAATATGTATGCATGTAACGTTTCGATGCCCACAGGGGGCACAAGAAATAAACTTTTGGCCTTGCCTTGCCTATAAGGTGAGGGAGGTTAAAACAGCGAAAAGAGAGAATACAATGGGAATGGATGCATTGTCCCGATGGCCGTAAAAAAAGCCATGGAATCTGTGAAAACACGCGCTTACGCGCGCGCGCGCGCACACACACACACACACACACACACACACACACACACACACACACACACACACACACACACACACACACATCTATCTATCAATACACACACAAACATGTGGTCTCCACATGTCCATTCACAACAGTTCAGCGGGCGAGAAGACGCTCCAGTGAGTAGATTAAGACAGGACAGACAGACAGACAGAGATAGACGGGCGCAATAGCCGAGTGGTTAAAGCGTTGGACTTTCAATGTGAGGGTCCTTGGTTCGAATCTCGGTAGTGGCGCCTTGTGGGTAAAGGGTAGAGATTGTTACGATCTCACAGGTCATCATTATGTGCAGACCTGCTAGTGTCTGAACCCCCCTTCAAGCAGAAGATCAAATACGCACGTTAAAGATCCTGTAATCCATGCCAGCGTTCGGTGGGTTATGGACACAAAAACATACCCAGCATGCACACTCCCGAAAGCGGAGTATGGCTGCCTACATGGCGGGGTAAAAACGGTCATACACGTAAAAGCCCACTCGTGTACGTGTATATACATATATGAGTGAACGCGGGAGTTGCAGCCTACGAACGCAAAAGAAGGAAGACAGACAGACAGACAGACAGACGGTCAAGCAGATATGCCGTGCGCGTCACAAATTTTTCTTTGCTCGCTTTTGTCACATCAATTTCCTCTCCTACCTGGTATAGAGAGAGAGAAGGAGGGGTTGGGGTGAGGGGTGAGGGGGGTTGGAGGGGGAAGATTGGACGGGGAAATAGGAGGGCGGGCGGGGGGTGGGGTGGGGGTAGTGAGGGACAGAGATAAGAGGTGGTGGGCGGAGAGAGAGAGACAGAGAGACAGTCAGAGAAAGAGAGACAGAGAGAAAGACACAGAGAGAGACAGAGACAGAGAGAGGGAAAGAGAGGCACAGAGAGAGGCACACACAGAGACACAGAGAGAGACACAAAGAGAGGGACTCAGAGAGAAAGAGAGACAGAGAGAGACAGAGAGAGAGAGAGACAGAGAGAGACAGAGACAGAGAAAGAGAGACAGAGAGAGACAGAGAGACAGAGACAGAGAAAGAAAGACACAGAGAGAGGGATTCAGAGAGAAAGAGAGACAGAGACAGAGAAAGAGAAAGAGAGAGAGAGAGAGAGAGAGATGAGCAGCGGAGAGAAATATCACATATCATTTGGTCACTTAAAGCGGGACATTATTATTATGGTTGTTGTTATCATGAGAGAGAGAGGCAGACAGACAGACAGACAGACAGAGACAGGGTGGAAGGGGGGCAGGGGGAAGGGAGGGAAGGGTCATGACGGAAAGCAAACGAGGCGACAGAGACAGTACAGACGTGGGAGGGGTGTGTGTGTGTGTGTGTGTGTGTGTGTGTGTGTGTGTGTGTGTGTGTGTGTGTGCTGGGGGTGGGGTGGGGGGGAGGGCGGTGAGTTCAACATGTTTCCCCTTCCGAAACATTAAACACTCGTTCTTTCGGAAAATATCGAGCGAGGCCATAACCTTCGCTCTGTGTGTGTGTGTGTGTGTGTGTGTGTGTGTGTGTGTGTGTGTGTGTGTGTGTGTGTGTGTGTGTGTGTGTTGTGTGTGTGTGTGTATCTGCGTATCTGTGTGTGTGTGTGTGTGTGTGTGTGTGCGTGCGTGTACTGCGCACGCGCGCGTATATCTATATGTAATTATATTGAAGAGATAGATTGATAGAGACAGACCAACAGACAGGCAGGTTTGCAGACAGGGAGGCAGAGAGAGAGGAAGAGAGACAGACAGACAGAGACAGAGAGAGAGCGAAAGACACAAAGAAATAGGTTAATAATAGAGAGAGCGAAAGACAGGGAAGGGGAAAAAATAGGTTAATCGTTTTCCTGTGCTATAAACGACTTGAAAAAGGTGTTTTTAATAACTGCTAATTCTTAGCCCAGGGGTGGGTTCAGAGGCATAATTATATAAGTTTGTTCCTATCAATAACAGGACGATATTTTTGGCCGGAAACCATGTCACACCCTCTCCCAGTTCACGCGAAGAAATAGGTTGCCACAAGGGGGTACAACTCCCAGGTGTGTTTTTTTCAGTGTGTGTGTGTGTGTGTGTGTGTGTGTGTGTGTGTGTGTGTGTGTGTGTGTGTGTG
Organism: Babylonia areolata; assembly: GCF_041734735.1. NCBI lineage: Eukaryota > Metazoa > Mollusca > Gastropoda > Neogastropoda > Buccinidae > Babylonia > Babylonia areolata. Next base: position 56,121,863 of record NC_134879.1, on the reverse strand, counting down.
TGTGTGTGTGTGTGTGTGTGTGTGTGTGTGTGTGAATGACGGTTTCATTTTGAAGAGCCTGTCAACCACACCTCGTAGTTGGCATAGTTATGTGCTGTTGTTGTTGTTGTTTTTGTATTTGCTTAATTCAAAGTGGATGTGTGCGCGCGCGCGCGCGTGTGTGTGTGTGAGTATATTTGTGTCTGTGTGTCTTTGCGTCTTTTTGTCTATGTGTGCATACATGGGGGGTTGAAGAGAGAGAGAGAGAGAGACAGACAGAGACAGAGAGACAGAGACAGACAGACAGGCAGGCAGACAGACAGATAAACATACAAAAGACAGAGAGAGAAATAGGCCGAAATCCAAACCAAACCAAACCGATTCGCAACCATATACAGAGACACAGCAAGAGGGGGGGGGAAAGAAAAAGAAAGAAGAAAAAAAGATCGACAGAGAGGCACCCAAAACCGGAAACCGGAACTAAAGCATCCAGTGTAGGCTGAACTGTTTTCCAGATATGACAGAACAGTAATAAGGCGAAGGAGGAGTGAATGATTAAAACAAAACAACAAAGAATGGTCACTTTCTTCATACACAAAGGTAGCCTTCACAACTTCACAAGTCCGTGCTGCTCATGCTACCAATTCAGCAGGGAGGAAGGAAGGGAGGAAGGAAGGAAGGAAGGGAGGGAGGGAGGGAGGAAGGAAGGAAGGAAGGAAGGAAGGAAGGAAGAGGTGGGATAATGGAGGTGATAAGGAACGAGAGAAAGAGGGAGAGAAAGAGGAAGGGAGGGAGGGAGCGAGAGAGGGAAAAGATTCAAGTAATGAAAGGTGCGCCGGAACAGAGCTGGACACTGGCTTCCTTCATGCCGGGATAAATAAACAAAACGGCCATACACGTCAAATGTTACATGTCTGTCTGACTGTGTATGTGTGCGTGAATGTACCCTCATTGAATGATACAGGAAACGAATGATGAGCGCCCAGTGGCAGCCGCCAGTCGGCTCTACCCAGGTAGGTAACCTGCTGTGCAAATGACCCCGTGTTCGTAAAGCGCTTAGAGCTTGGTCTCCGACTGAGGATAGGTGCTACATAAGTATCCACATCATTCATTCATTCAAGAGGAGTGATGGCCTTGAGGTGACGCGACCGCCTAGGAAGCGAGAGAATCTGAGCGCGCTGGTTCGAATCACGGCTCAGCCGCCGCTATCTTCTCCCCCTCCACTAGATCTTGAGTGGTGGTCTGGACGCTAGTCATTCGGATGAGACAATAAACCGAGGTCCCGTGTGCAGCATGCACTTAGCGCACGTAAAAGAACCCACGGCAACAAAAGGGTTGTTCCAGTCAAAATTCTGAAGAAAAATCCACTTCGATAGGAAAAACAAATAAAACTGCACGCAGGAAAAAGCAAAACAAAAGAATGGGTGGCGCTGTAGTGTAGCGACGCGCTCTCTCTGGGGAGAGCAGCCCGTGTTTCACACAGAGAAATCTGTTGTGATAAAAAGAAATACAAAATACAAAATTCACACGTCCTCAAAAAAAAGGAAGCTCCGGGCTTGTCCTTACACCGACCATTTGAGATGCGCACATAGCAGCAACGACGACACAAGAAATGTTTTCCAGATAGTTTATCTACATCGGTGGAGAGAGGGAAGACAGGACTCCATCGTCCTCTGTGACTGACCTGAGAAAACTGCCAACAATGGTGCTGCTGTGCTCGCAAAAGCCCGAGCAAGTACATTGACACAACCCATCTTTCGCTGTGTCAGGGGTGGGTGGTGGCCACTGGCGTTTTCTCGCCTGACAAGATCAGTTAAGGAAACCGATGATGCCATGTACACGCTCTCTCTCTCTCTCTCTCTCTCTCTCTCTCTCCGCCAAGACAAACACCTCTCTCTCTCTCTCTCTCTCTCTCTCTCTCTCTCTCTCTCTCTCTCTTCTCCTTCTGCCTGAAAGAAGCTTTCTTCAACCACAAAAGCGTATCTTCTTATGTGTACAAAATATTTGTAAAATATGTTGCATGTCGCTATTCATCTGTGTATCATTAATTATCGATAATTGCTCTGCAATAATTATATCTAAAAGAAATTATTACTTATTTTATTCCGGGAGATGCACAAATATTGCTTCAGCTGGTCATGCATAGCAATAATGAAACTGCATCAACTGTTGGCTGCAGACAACAACAGTCAGGCTTCATCACTTTTATTAATTGAATCGTGTGAAAATCGTGCGAAACCAGAACACAGCCTATGAAAAATGACGTCAGTATGACATATTTAGATTTGTGTCATGTTACCCAGTTATTACACCAGTTAAAAACACAGTTGTTTTCTTCCTTTCTTATATTCCAGTAATGTCAGCAGCCACCTTCGAAAGTTGTTTATGTTTCGAACAAAATCAGGCAGCTAGCTTTAATTGTCTTCAGAAACCGCATGAGAACTTTGCGCAGTTTTGGGGTCAGTCCAATCTGCGTAATAGGTTCCTCCTTATCTCCTCTTTCTCTCTCTCCCCCACTCCCCCGCCCCTCCCCCCCAGCCCCCACAACTCCCCCCCCCTCCCACATACACACCTTCCCCCCCCCCCTCCCCCCCCCACTAACTATTGCCTACACCTCAGCCCCCGTCGACATTCTTTTCCTCCTGGAATCGAATCAGCACTAATCAGCCCTTACGACGAGCCTCTCAGTGTGACGTGTTTGCAAAACGACCCCAGCAGTACATCCCTGAGAACGTTCTACTCCATTAAAATGCAGTGTTCGTGTTTTTAAAGTATCGGGCGTGGGTTTATTTCTCTCTCTCTCTCTCTCTCTCTCTCTCTCTCTCTCTCTCTCTCTCTCTCTCTCTCCCCACCCCCTCGCCCTCCCCTCCCCACTCCCCCCCCCACCCTCCCCCTTCATCGAATCTCCTGTTGCTGATGAGAAAACTGTGCACTATGAGGTCCTTGGAATGGGATGGGGGGAAGAAAGGTTGAAGTGGCGCTCTGATGGGGTACATCATGGCAGCAACCACGCTGGCGGTAGAGACCGAGCTCAGTTCAGTTTCATTATCAATGAGGTGTCGATTCGTGCGGACGGGACGGATCCATATACGCGACACCACCACATCTGCTGTTGATGGGGCGCGGGGGTCGGGGAGGGGGGCGGGAGGGGGGCGGGGGGGTTAGGGGGGATCAGAGAAAAAAAAAAGAGAGCGAGTATGTTGGAAACCTGCTGGATGGAAATTCGTTATAAATTATCATCCATGCATTTTGGACTTTAGGTGCGTTCTTTTGTTCCTTGGTTCTTCTTTTGTCTTCTTTTGTATATGTGCAATGGTAAAGTTGTGCTTCTGTTTTCTTTATGTCCGCTATATGTTTCTCACTTCGGTCATGTCTCTGTATGTGCATAAGTATGTGTGTGTGTGTGTGTGCGTGTGCGTGTGTGTGTGTATGTTGGGTGGAGAGAGTGTGTGCATGTGTATGGAATGAATGTATGAATGCGTTCGTTTTATTACTTTTTACGATGTTAATGATGATGATGATGGTGATC
>NC_134879.1:56083355-56105855 GCF_041734735.1 Babylonia areolata | reverse complement strand
AAGAGTTATTTATTAATTACAGTGGGAACAGAAACACAAGTTTCCGCTCAGCCAATGACGTACCGCGATGCGACACTGGGCGAGCCGTGAGTAGGCTGTCTGGCGAAGAGGACAAAATGATGTAAGCGGAGTGACGTCACACATTCTGGGCGCGCGTTTAAGGAGGGAAAAACGTCGTCTCATGTAGCTCGTGTGTGAGCAGTTTTGGAGCAAGCATGGCGCGCTTGGTCACATCGACAATAGCCTATTTAGCTTTGATGCTGAGTGAGGGGGTTGGAGGGGCGGGGAGAGGGGGTGGGGGGGGGGGTCACATAACTAAAAAACAGCGAAACATTAAGTCAACAAAGAGGTGTAAAGCCGTGTCTATGTTCTGTCTCCTATGGAAGGAACCTTGACGGCGCTCACTCTCAATAGGTCAATGTTCTTTCATTTTTTTCTTTCGGATAATAAGTGACATGATAAATGACGTGATGTATCAGATAAAAACGAAAAAAAAAAAAAAAATTGTTGAGTGGTAACTTATGTATTGGTATGACCTTGCCTTTCGTACACTATTCATAAACAAAGAGCTCGTTCACACTGGTAGCTTTTTTTTTTCCTTTCCGTGGTTATCACCGAAGCAGAGAGAGAGAGAGAGAGAGAGAGAGAAACATTTCTATTGAGAGGAAAGGAATAGGCGCTTGACGGCCTGTTTTCCATCCTACTCTCGTAAAGAAAACGTATAAATCAATATAGCAAATACAAACGGAAAACAAAGTGGAAAAAAACAAACAAACATACACATCGCATGGCATCAACAACAAGAAAAATGAATGGCATAGAAAATACACAATTCTCCACAAAATAACATAGTATGCATAAGCGTGAAGGAGTGAGGGAAGGAGAAGGTAAGGAAGAGATACGAAGGAAGAGAGAGAGAAAGAAAAACTAGAGAGAGAGAGATAGACAGACAGACAGACAGGCAGACAGAGGCAGAAACAGACAGACAGAGAGAGAGAGGTGGAAGATAATAGGTTAGGGGGTGGCGGTGGGTTATCTTGGTGCTTCTTCTGTCTTTAAAATGCGATAATGAGAATGGGTTGGGAGGAGTTCAAAGTTATTCCGGGTGCTTCCAGCTAACCTGGAAAATGTGCTGACTATCGGGAATGAGTGGCAGCTAACTTCAAGTGCATCCTATTATTGGTGCATATTGCACATTCCACACGCAACGATTTGTAGTGACTTGCAGAAAGAACACTTCGGTTCCCAGTGTGTATGCAGACCATGCAAGGCGAGATTCTTTTTGTTATGCATGGGCCAGTGGATGATTGTATTGTTTTTTTTGGGTTTTTTTGTTTTGTTTTTTTGTTTTTTTGTATTTCTTTTTATCACAACAAATTTCTCTGTGTGAAATTCGAGCTGCTGTCCCCGGGGAGAGCGAGTCGCTACACTACAGCACCACCCTTTTTTTTTTTTTTTTTTCCTGCGTACTGTTTTATTTATTTTTCCTATCGAAGTGGATTTTTCTACAAATTTTGCCAGGAACAACCATTTTGTTGCCGTGGGTTCTTTTACGTGCGTTAAGTGCATGCTGCACACGGGACCCCGGTTTTTCGTCTCGTCCAAATGACTAGCGACCAGATCACCACTCAAGGTCTAGTGGAGGGGGAGAAAATATCGGCGGCTGGGCCGTGCTTCGAACCAGCGCGCTCAGATTCTCTGACGCGTTACCTCTAGGCCATCACTCCACATTGTATTGTATGGTATTGTATTACATTTCGCCACAACATATTTCTTTGTGGGAAGATCGGGCGACTCGAGGAGAACGTGTGACCACCATGCATGCAGCGGTACAACCTCCCCCCCCCCCTCCGTTTTTCCCCTTGTCCCTAAGTGTATTTATTTTACTATCAAAGTGGATCTTTCTGCAGCATTTTGCCACGGACGACCCTTTGTTGCCGTGGGTTCGTTAATTAAGGTGTGTTTTAAGTGCATGCTGCAAACGGGACCTTGCTTCATTGTATCGTCTGAAAGACTTGCACCCAGACCACCATTCACGGTGTAGTGGAAGGAAGGTTGGTTAAAAAAAAACACACACAAAAAACCCGGTCCATATGAATGGGATTCGAAGCCGTAGACACTGACTTCCTAGTCGGGTGTTTTACCAGAAAGCCACCGCTCCGTTCTCAGGAATGAGAACGGGAGTATTTGTCGGAGCACACACACACACAACACACGACATTGCTGACTATTGTCCTCATGCACTACTCAGACAGTCATTGCTGACGAACGATTCCAATTTACATATGTGTTCAATGCGCATATTCTCCTTCTTTTCATTATTATTGTGGGGTCTGTAGTCCCAGATATTGCTCAACTGTCCATGTGCACTGATTCTCAGGGTGATGATAAATGATAATGGTGATTGTGGTGTTTTTGCCATGTCTGGGAGAACCATTGTAGGCAGCAGTCCCCTCGCTAGGAGCGCGTCAAACAATCCCCAGCAAATCGCATACTAACAATACTGATTTTTGGCTTGACTGTTGGCGAGATGCCTGTTGATTTTGGGCCATACCCGTCCTGTCCCTTTTTGTGGGAAGCGAAACAATAATGGAACACATTTCATTGGCAGAGGTGTTGTGTTTTTGTTGCAAGTTGACACCTTGCATACGCCTGGTATCAAAAATGATAACAATACTTATGCTGAAGATGATGAAAAGAAGTGAAGCTCTTCTTCTTCTTCTTCGTTCGTGGGCTGCAACTCCTGCTCCTTGGAGGGAGTGTCAAGAGAGCGGGAGACATGCATAGATGCATAGAAACCGGAATAGAAGTCAGCGCTCGATAAAGCTCTCTCTGTCTCTGTCTCCTCTGCCTCTGTCTCTGCCTCTCACTCTCTCTCCACACACACACACACACACACACACACACATATATATATATATATATATGTGTGTGTGTGTGTGTGTGTGTGTGTGTGTGTATGCAACATATTCACTCACACTTAGACACACAGACATTCTCTCTGACCCTTGTGTGGAAAACACAGGCACGTTTACACACACATTTGCAGATAGACAGACAGACAGATAGACACACACACACACACACACACACACACACACACACACACACACACACACACACACACATGTACACACACATACGCACACGCACACGCCACCCTCCCACCCCCACCCCAACCCCAACCCCCACCCCCCACCCACACACACACAATCATGCCACCTAACTGCGAAGAGCAATGACAGCAGCACCACCAGCACCAGCACCACCACCACTAGCAAAGTAATGTAACGGAAGTTGTAATGTTTCGCGATGTCGTTCTTACTGAACCGGGGTGACGTTCTCATCGTCATCACTTTGTCAGTGATAACCCGACTGGGGTACAGACATCATCTTTCCTCCAGGGACACCCCTCCACCCCCCCCTCCCCGCCCCCACCCCTCGCCTCCTTTCTCCCTTTGAACACTCACGCTCAGTTTCTGAAAACAAGTTGATGCTTTGAACTTGATTTCAGTCTTACCTGGACTTCTTCGTTCGTGGGCTGTGACTCTACTCTCACGTTCACTCGTATACACGAGTAGACTTCTACGAGTATGACCGTTTTTACTCCCGCCATAGAAGGCAGTCATACTCCTTTTTCGGGTGTGTGGGGGATGTTTTGAGGGTGGGGGTGGGGGGGAGGGGGGAATTTCCGGGTATGTTCTTAGTTCCATAATCCACCGAGAGATGGGTTACAGGATCTGTAACGTGAGTATTAAGATATTGATCCTCTGCATGCGCATACACACGAATGAGGTCCATGCACTGGGTAGGTCTGAACATCTGTTGACCTGGGAGATCGGAAAGAAAAAAATCTCCTCCACCTTTTACCCACCAGACGCTGTGATCGGGATTCGAACCCGGGACCTGCAGATTGAAAGTCCAACGTTTTAACCACTCGGCTATTGCGCCCGTCATTTACTTGGTCTCAAGCATACTTGGGTGAATTAATCTTTTTACCCCGATTTTCAGTGTTTTTTAAAACTTGATTTGAATTTGACGTGGACTGTACCGAGCATGACGTGAATAAACTGGTCTTTCTAACTTTGTTCTGACTGACCTTTAAACGTTGTTTTGTATTCCTTTCCACTGGTTCTTATAGCTGATGGGTATTCAGCCTTGAAATGACCGACCCCCTTACGGTCAATTGCGCAATTATAGCACCATGATTTGATTTAATTTAACTAACTTTCCTCAAGAAAGCTAGACCTATACAGTTTCCCTGGCAGCTACAGAAACGAATATCGATTTTTTTTCCCTCTTAAGTATGAATGTGTACTTTTTTACCATTGTGTATATGGTGTTACGGACTTGCTTTCCTTTCTTGTTCCATGCCTGGTAGGGGATTATTGATTGAATGCGTTGAACTTTAAACAGCTCATCCAGATGTTGTCTCTTCGTGTCCGTACACTGTTGTCTCTTCTAGAGTTTCAGCCCAGGAATGACCTTTACGGTCAGCTTGATCACAAACAAGATGATCGCATGATCAAATAGCCCTGAGCCCTCATGCTGCCCGTCAGGGCATAGTTTTGTCCCCAGTGACTGACGGGAAACACTGACGGGTCTCTTTGGCAACAGAGACAGCACTCGGTTTGTGCTAATATTTATTTTTGTATTAGCGTCGTTCTTCAGGAAATGGAAAGTAATATGACTCCTTTGAAGATTCTGATTAACTGATAAATTCACTAAGTACTGCAATGGCCAATGTAAAATATAAGAATCAGAATAAGAAGTCTTTCAGTCAGCGCATACACACAAATCGGTTCATCCAGCATTCAAGAGTTGTTTTTTTTTGGGGGGGGGGGGTAATTTTGTTCCCAAGGGAACAGTTTCCGTCATAATTCAGGATGAAGCAAGACTGGCAAGCGACATGGTTGTGAAGTAACATCGGACATGAAGAAAGCCTGTTGCCTGCTGCTTTGAATAACAAATATCTGATGAACGTGATATTCGGAAAGAAAAACGTATTTATTCTTTCTTTCTTTTTTTCCTTTCTTCTTTTCCCCCACAGAATCGATAAATGACGTGGGCACTAGTCGTATGCTTTCACTCCGAGACTTTATTCTGGCGGACTGAGGATGTAGTGGTTCGTGCTGCGAAGTCCTGTGACACGTGGTGCGAGATTTGCCTAGTGGATGGTGCAGACAGAATCCAGTCTCTTTGTTTTGGGATGGGTTCCTTTGCGTGATGTCAAGGCTTTTCTGATAGTTGTTTCTATTCTCTTGGATGGAACTTAGAGGGGAGGGGGGTTTCTCTTGGCAGGATGTGGTGTTTTGAAGACTTTGTCACTGGACTCAGGAAGCACTCTCATTTCGCCAGCAGAAAGACTGGACCGCAGTCAACCTTGTGAATTCTGCAGGCGATTTCTTTTCTTTTTTTTTTTTTTTTTTTAAGAAACTGTTCTGATTGAAAGAATCAGAATTATTTTTTTCTTTGATTGACAGAATCAAAATGTCATGTTCTTCTTACCGTGATCGTTGGTATTTGTAGACCATGTATCTGCTGCCTTGAAATCGAGATAATTGTGACACAGTGGAGATAAATCAATGGAGTGAAAACAATGCCCATCCCATCTCTCTCTCTTTTCCCCTTTATTGCTACATCATTCAACTGCAGATACCTTCGGGGTTATTGAAGGCCTGTCAGGATCGCTTCGGGTTTTTTGGGTTTTTTTGTTTGTTTTTTTTTGTTTGTTTTTTTATCGCATGCTAATGTCTTCACAGGCACTTTATAACCATCGACCTGATGCGGCACTATCTGATCCCTAATGCTTCCAGATATGGCAGGATATTTGATTCCATCCAATATCTTACATGTCAGGTGTGGGGGTGAGTGGTGGCTGGGGGTGGGGGTGTGGGGGTGGGCATGGGAAGATGGAAAGGGGTGGGGGTGGAAGAAGAAGAAGCAGGTCTTTCATTATGGTAATAAGCGCTAAACGGTCAGAGGGTGCTTTCATTTACCGGAGCCGGCGGTGAGTGCGGCCCGCATTGTTGAAGTTGGCAGCGGACCCCGAAGCAATCAGTCTCTGCCACGGGCAGCCCGTCAGGCTGTTCTGGGCAAACTTGTTGCCGCGTCGGGCCGGGGTCCGGGCCCCATTACCATTCCTCTTCCAGGACGAAATCGGAGACGTGGAGACAATCTGCTGGCCGAGTGAAATGAGCGCAGAGAAGCCATGGAGGCCATTGTATGTATGGGCAGGAGGGAGGAAGAGGATGTGTGTGTGTGTGTGTGGAGGGGGGGGGGGGAGAGGGAGAGGTAGCCAGGCTATCGACCAGACCTTGGCGAGCTTAGCGAACGAAGGAAGAGATTAATATTTTGTTAGCGCAGCATAAACAATGGAGCACATGCTGCGTTGTACAGAAGATAGGGTGCTGGCGTGGACACGTTGTCTGGCGAGCTCCAGCTATCCAACTGAACAGTCGACCCCCCGCGCCTCCCCCACCCCCACCCTCCTAACGCCACCGCCCCTAACACCCCCCTCCCTCCCCGAAACCTCCCTCCCCCCCACCACCACCACTACCACCACTCTCCCCCACACACACCCCTCCTGCTCGTGCCTAGTTCTTCTGGCCAAGCCATGCGCGGCTTTTATGTGATAACAGTGCTCCAAGAGCCGCACAGACCTTGCACGCTACTAGTAAGTCCTGGCTGCACAGGGGAGCGGAGCCGGTCCCCAGATGTACTCGCCCGTCAACTGTTTGCGCTTTTAACGACCTCTGGGTCCCAGGAAAGATTCTCGCCCACCCCGGCCCCCTCTTCCTCCCCCCGCCCCCCCTATACCCACCCACCCCGAGTCCCCCCACTCTCCCCCCGCCCATCCTCTGGCCGACATCTCGCGGAGACTGCTGACTGAAGTGAGGCTCTGGGCACCTCACAGCGGCACAGGTTTTTCCCCCTGTAACGAGAGGTAAACCACCGTGAACAGAGAAGACGGCATTAGAGTTTTTTGGGGTTTTTTTTTCTTTTCTCGTTTTCATTCACGCTGCTTCTGTACAGTATAGACTGTCTGTCTGTCTCTGTCTCTGTCTCCCTTAAACACACACACACACACACACACACACACACACACACACACACACACACACACAAACAAAAAACAAACAACACACAACAACAACAACAAACAAACAAACAAACAAAAATCGCCTGAAACTGACCCCAGAATCAGCAACACACAGAATCGGCTGTGACAGAGATTCCCTTGGTTTTTGAGTGAAACTGAGGGCAGACAACAGCAATAAGTAGGAAATGAAAGACTGCCCTGAAACCCTCTTGGCCGAGAGAGTGGGGATGCAACTTGGGCAAGACACTCTCTCCACTAAAAATCAAATTCTAGCCCAGATAGTCAGATGCCTCCTCTGCTCTTCTGGTGGTCATAGCTGGACACGACAGACTCATACATGCTAGACCTTTTCACATTATTTCGGTCTCTCCTTGACTGGTTTGAAGTGATGTACTGACTGACTGACAGTCGGTCACACCTGAAATGGTCTTTTTTTGCGAGGTTGGTTGGGGCTTTAAGTAACATGGATTGATTTGTGTGGACACACTTTGTTGGTCTTTTTAACGTTGTTTTAATGGACCTTTTAACACAATTGTGTTGGGGTTTTTTTGTTTGTTGTTGTTGTTGTTTACTCTCTTCTTCGACTGGTTGTTAGAACTGATGGGCACGGACATTCAGCCCAAAAATGGCTCTTTTGTGATCGGCTTGGCTATACGCAGTATGATTGTATTTGATTCACACCCCCCCCCCCCCCCATGGCCCCCATCTACCACAGACACAGACACAGACACACACACACACACACACACACACACACACACACACACACAACGGAGGCAAACAGACTACGAATTGTGTATGAATGGAACAATAGATACGAGAAGAGAGAGAGACAGACAAGGAGTGAGGAATGGGTAAACGAAGGGAGAAAAAAATGGAGATAAGAAAAAAGAAGAAGCAGTCTGTCTGTCTGTCTGTCTGTCTCTCTTTCTCTCTGTCTCTCTCTCTGTCCGTATATGTGTGTGTATCTATCTATCTATTCTATCTATCTGTCTCTCTCTCTCTCTCTCTGTGTGTGTGTGTGTGTGTGTGTGTGTGTGTGTGTGTGTGTGTGTGTGCAAATGAAGGTGGCATGTGGCGTATGATGGACCAAAATAATTTTTTTTTTTTTTTAGGAAAAAAAGGAGAATAAGATTAGACGCTCCATGGACTGCATATAACTGAGGCAGAATAAAAGAAGAAAGAGAGAGAGAGAGAGAGAGAGAGAGAGAGAGAGAGAGAAGGGGGGTCCTTTCGGTACTGACACCACAGGGATGGTCTGAGCGGGGAGAAAGGGAAAAGCCAGGTGACGCTTGGTTTATTTGAAGACCTGTCGGTCCAAATTGGACGAAAGATACTGGCAGGTCTTCTGCCTTGCAGGATGCATGGGGTGGTGGTATGGAGCCGTCTGACCGGGGTTTTACAAGATGCTTGGGGTTGTTCCCTTTACTTAGCTCTCCTGTGTCTGGTCATCAGTGCTGTTGGATCCTGAGCTGACTGAGGGTTGTGGGTGTGTTGAGTGGTGACGGGCTAGTGATAAAAGGAAAAGAAGGAGAGGGAGGGAGTTTCGTCGCACCCTCACACATGGGATGAGCGCGCACGACCGCGCTTACACACACACGCACGCGCGCACACACACACACACACACACACACACACTCGCACGCGCGCGCACACACATACATACATACTACCATGCCTCACACACACCCCGTACACACACGCGCGAACACACACGACTCCTCCACCACTCACAAACTCATAATCATGCGCACACACACAAGTACACGCACACACACACACACACACACACACACACACACACACACACACACACACACACACACGGAGAAAACAACCATGGGGGTCGATATGAATCGATGCCTCCTTTTTGCCAGCTTCTTGCGTGGCGGGAAAGGCGCTGACATTAAACAGTGTTATGTGTGGAAGGGGCAGTTCAAGTCAGTCCAGTTGCCCCGGATCGATGTAAGACTGTAAGGACAAGGGACGGAAAGGCTGAGGGGGCGAGAACCATCCCAAGCTTTTCCCATCATGTCGCAAGATCGTCCTCCGTACTTTTAGAATCGTTTAGCCTTTGTTTCGTGTGTCAGTCGGCGACAGCCAGATTTGGGTCAAGCCAGCAGGGACGGTTCTTCTTCACTGCGTCTTTATTAAAGAAATTGGGTGAGGACAGTCGCAGGTTATTAGTGACGTTGCCAAATCACTTAAGCCCTCGTCATTAGTTTCCCAGCCAAAGGTAGAGGTTCGTTCTTTTTTTGTTCTTCTTGTTCTAGTGTCTTTGTTATCTTTGCATGGAATAAACTGACCGGTCTTATTTTCTAACCACGTTGATTAAAACACTGGAGTGGTAGTCGTGTCGTGATGCGCACGACTAGGATGCGAGTGTGTGTGGGTTCGATTCCTTTTGTACAAGCCGTGGTTTTATATCTGTGAAACTGCATGTTTGGTGCATATCTGTTATGCATGTGTGGGTGTATGTGTGAATGTGTGTCTTCATGTTTTACATTTATTTGCTTATTTATCATCATTGTTGTCTTATTTATTTATTATTGTTATTTTATTATTACTATCATTACTACTACCTTTTTTATATCATAATTATCATTTATTTATTTATTTATGTAAGCTTATCTATTATTTATTCACCTTTTTTTTTCTCAAGGCCTGACTAAGCGCGTTGGGTTACGCTGCTGGTCAGGCATCTGCTTGGCAGATGTGGTGTAGCGTATATGGATTTGTCCGAACGCAGTGACGCCTCCTTGAGCTACTGAAACTGAAACTGAAACTGTGTTTAGGGCTGGGTGTATGATAGCTAGACGGGGTCCAATCCCTTTCCTTCCGCCGCTTTAACCCTTTCACCGCCAGTCAGTTTAGAGTGCAAAATTCCCTTGTGCTATAAACACAGAAAATATGATGTCTAAGAACAGCCGGGGATTCCCCCTGTGATGTGTAGAAGATTATGACCTGTTCTACCACCAAAAATAAAGAGCAGTAGGTTCATGGATACCAGACCCATGATCTGGTCACCCTTCAGTGACATGGGTCTTCTACTTAGCTGCAAGTTTGGCAGTGAAAGGGTTAACCTTCCCCAACCGGCAGTCAGGTACCCACTCACACCTGGGTGGAGAGGTTAAAATCAGAGTGGAGTGAACATTAACACCAGGCTGAAACGGGGCGTCGAACCCTGATGATCGCTAGTGAACAAGTGGGTCACAAGTTCCACGCCTAACCGATTCTGCCACGGGGGCCTCTAAGATCGATCGCAGACCCCACCCCACCCCCCGTGTCTGTCGCCAGTTCTACTCGCTGCGTGGGGGAATGTATTTGGGGTACGGAGCCGAAGCAATGTTTGTTGAGCGTTTCACAGATTGAATTAAGATTCGCTTATCGCTTCCTGAAGATCTCTAGTGGACTCAGCGAGTTTCCGGTGGTGAAACGGTCACACGTTTGTCACCTCCGGGTTGAGAGGTAATGTCCATATGTTCCAACGTCGCTTTAGAGCTTGGACACCGTGCCCCCCCCCTGTCCCCTCCAACTCATTTCCCCCCCAAACCCCCAGTGCTCACCAGGGATTTGGGTTTGATACCCCAATTCGGCATAGTGTTGTGTCTTTGGGAAAGGTACTGTATTCCGATTTTCCTCACTTCTATGTCCTTGGGAAAGGTACTTTACTCTGATTTCCTCACTCCGATGTCCTTGGGAAAGACACTTTATTCCGATTTTCCTCACTCCGATGTCCTTGGGAAAGACACTTTATTCCGATTTTCCTCACTTCTATGTCCTTGGGAAAGACACTTTATTCCGATTTTCCTCACTCCGATGTCCTTGGGAAAGACTTTATTCCGATTTTCCTCACTCCGATGTCCTTGGGAAAGACACTTTATTCCGATTTTCCTCACTCCGATGTCCTTGGGAAAGACACTTTATTCCGATTTTCCTCACTCCGATGTCCTTGGGAAAGACTTTATTCCGATTTTCCTCACTCCGATGTCCTTGGGAAAGACACTTTATTCCGATTTTCCTCACTCCGATGTCCTTGGGAAAGACACTTTATTCCGATTTTCCTCACTCCGATGTCCTTGGGAAAGACACTTTATTCCGATTTTCCTCACTCCGATGTCCTTGGGAAAGACACTTTATTCCGATTTTCCTCACTCCGATGTCCTTGGGAAAGACACTTTATTCCGATTTTCCTCACTCCGATGTCCTTGGGAAAGACACTTTATTCCGATTTTCCTCACTCCGATGCCCTTGGGAAAGACACTTTATTCCGATTTTCCTCACTCCGATGTCCTTGGGAAAGAAACTTTATTCCGATTTTCCTCACTCCGATGTCCTTGGGAAAGACACTTTATTCCGATTTTCCTCACTCCGATGTCCTTGGGAAAGAAACTTTATTCCGATTTTCCTCACTCCGATGCCCTTGGGAAAGAAACTTTATTCCGATTTTCCTCACTCCGATGTCCTTGGGAAAGACACTTTATTCCGATTTTCCTCACTCCGATGCCCTTGGGAAAGAAACTTTATTCCGATTTTCCTCACTCCGATGCCCTTGGGAAAGAAACTTTATTCCGATTTTCCTCACTCCGATGCCCTTGGGAAAGAAACTTTATTCCGATTTTCCTCACTCCGATGCCCTTGGGAAAGAAACTTTATTCCGATTTTCCTCACTCCGATGCCCTTGGGAGAGACACTTTATTCCGATTTTCCTCACTCCGATGCCCTTGGGAAAGAAACTTTATTCCGATTTCCCTCACTTCTATGTCCTTGGGAGAGACACTTTATTCCGATTTTCCTCACTTCTATGTCCTTGGGAGAGACACTTTATTCCGATTTCCCTCACTTCTATGTCCTTGGGAGAGACACTTTATTCCGATTTCCCTCACTTCTATGTCCTTGGGAGAGACACTTTATTCCGATTTTCCTCACTTCTATGTCCTTGGGAGAGACACTTTATTCCGATTTCCCTCACTTCTATGTCCTTGGGAGAGACACTTTATTCCGATTTCCCTCACTTCTATGTCCTTGGGAGAGACACTTTATTCCGATTTCCCTCACTTCTGTGTCCTGGGGTAAGACACTTTATTCCGATTTTCCTCACTTCTATGTCCTTGGGAAAGACACTTCCTTCCGGGGCTGGGGGTGGGGACGGGGAGGCGAGGGGTGGCAAAGCCACAGTCGTTATCGCTTTAATTCCATCAACAACAACAAGACCAACAACAAAAGCATTGCAGTGATTATATACATTTGTCACATTTATGAAGCTGAGAAGATGTGTCTTCTTTGAACTGTGGGCTTATCGATTAACTGAACGATGGACTTTCGCGAAGGAACATGATCGATTCTCGTCTCTTTCCAAAGTTTTACAATATCCTGCATCTTTTGTTGGGGAATGGAAGACGGGTGATTTTTTTTCTTCCTACTCTTTGGGGGGCAGGGGTGTGGAGGGGTGGGGGGTGGAGGCGGATGGGGGGATGTGGGGAGTGGGTGAGGGGAGTGGGGGGTGTGTTGGGGGGGGGGGGGGGGGTGTCTCCTTGTTTTCGAAACTGCGAAGCTGGTGCTCTTTCATTCCATTTCTGTGCCGTACCAATTTTCCCTCTCCCCCCCCCCCCCCCCCCCCCACACACACACACACACACACCCCTCCCTCCCCTCGCCCCACCCCAGCAGCTCCTGTCTTGCGTGATGTTCGGTTTTGTTTCGGCTTCGATGACGTCCCTTGTCTCATTTCTGAGATCATGATTATTTTCTTAGTCAGCTGGGAAGATAAAATATCTCCATACCGGTCACACGTCCTTGGGACTCTTCTTTTAGAAGAGCGTCGGCAAACAATGGCTTCTTCTTCGTGCCTTCGTCTTTATTTTGTCTTCGCCCCCCGCCCCCCCCCCCCCCCCCCCCCTCACCCCCTCTCCCTCCCTCCCCATCCCCATGCATCTGTTGTTATTATTATCACTTCGATGGGGTGATGGGATGAGACAGGAATAGAAACAGTAATGGTGTAAAAGCAACACCGGTATGCCGACATTGACGTCACAGCAAACATTGACGTCACGTCAAAGCTGACCTTCTTGTCATTTTGTTATCATCAACATTGCATGCATGGTGTGGGTGGGTGGGTGGTTGTCGTTGACTTTCTTCAGCTGACGTCAAAACTTGACATGACATGTTGGGAAGACAGTAGGCTGTTCTGTTTTCTTTGCTCCGCCGACACAGCGTTTTTTTTTTTCATTTTCTTTCTCTGTTGATGTCCGAATTCAAACTGGGGTGTGTACCAACTGTATAGGGCCTATAATAATAATAATAATGATAATGATAATGGGCATTTATGGCGCTTAATCTTACCAAAGCCCAAAGCGCTTACAAAAACAAAAATGTATATCGGACAAGTATACCGGGACGAAACAGCACAGGCATCAGGGAACAGTCTCATCTTCTCCCACGATTTTTCCATTCTCTTATCACGCACACAACAGACGCAGACCCAGAAGGGACAGGGTCTACATGTGCTGTCAGACCAGAAATTATGGCCCACCTGTGGTCGGCTGGGTTGAATGCAAAATGGTTGGATTAATTTTGGGTATACCTGACCTACTTGTTCATCATTTTGGGAATAGGTCGTTCACATAGTTATTATTGTCATATGATGATTACGTCCATTGTTCAAGAAAGCTTTAAAAAATACGGGAGGAGGGGGGGGGGGGGATCCAATCCCCAACAAAGTACGTTTTTGTTATTGGTTGTGATGTTGAGATATAGCATATTTGAGAAAAATAATTTTCCTTCAACAAAAACACTATAGATAGCTATACCTGCTTAAAACTGTATTTGATTTGCTCACATCTAGCAAGAGCGTTTTTTTCCCCTTCCTTGGTGATTTGCTTTATTTATTTATAGAACTACTACATTTTATTATTTATTTATCTATTAATCAATTTATTTATTTATTCATCAATTTATTCATTTATTTAATCATTCGTTCTCCACCCCCCTTTTTTTTCTTTCCTTTTCTTTCTTTTGTCTCCACAGAAAAATAATCGTCTCCACAAAGGTTGAGGCATACAATGTACTCGATACGCTGGAAAATAAATGTGTGCGTGTGTGTGTGTGTGTGTGTGTGTGTGTGTGTGTGTGTTCGTTTTGATAGGCCTATGTGCTCACCCCCACGCCCACCCCCAAACCTGAATTGATATTTTCCATTCATTATTCCGGTAGAGATGCTCATTGTGCAAGATGCTTGCGGTTATGAAAGCAGAATTAGTTGTGTACACCACGATCCTCTCTCCGTTCTCTCTGTCTCTCTCTGTCTCTTTCTCTCTCTGTGTCTCCTTGTCTCTTTGTTTCAGTATCTCTCTGTCTCTTTGTCTCTGTCTCTGTCTGTCTGTCTGTCTCTGCCTGTTTGTCTCTGTCTCTCCCTCTCTCTCTCTCAAATTTCACCCTCCTCTCTGATCCGTTCAATTACCCGCACGCTCCTCCCTCCTATCTAAATGACCCCCCCCCCTCCCATCACTCCCCTTTCTTACCTCACTTTCCACTCCTTTCCCTTTCAGTACCTCTTCCGCCTCCCACCCACCCATCCGCCCACCCTCCCACGCATCCAACATCTTTCTAGAAACTTATCCCACTCTCTTATATCTTTATTTTCCTCTCTCCCACTCTCTCACTGTCTCTCCCTCTCTCCCTCCCACGCCTTTTTTTTTAACCCTTTCTCTCCCCCCCCCTCCCCACACACACCCACCCAACCCCCTGCCTCTCTCAGTACCACATCTGCCTCCCCCCATACCCCCACTCCCCAACCCCCTATCCTACCCTTTCTATCCCTCTTTTTGATTGTGGGTCACGCATGTACACTTCTTGTGACTCCCCCCATTCCCCACCCCGCCCCCCACCCCCACTCCTCAACCCACACCCCTACCCCTCCTATCCCTCTTTTTGCCTGTGGGGTCACGCATGTACACTTCGTGTGACCATTCACCCACACACGACAGCTTACATGAGCAGATATTGGCGCATGTGCATCTATCTCGCCCCTGCCCCCCCACCCCCACCCCCCCACCACACACACACCCACCCTCCCTGCACCCCTAACCCCTACCCTCCCCCCCTGGGCCCGACCCTTTCGACCTCCACCCCCAACCCCCCGACACATTCATGCACTCACGCTTGACAGAACTGAATTAAAAACATTCAAAGAAACACACGGCTGGACGCCACGTGGAAAAGATGTTGAAGGGGGAAGGATGAAAGAAAGAAGAAGGGGGGGGGGGGGGGAACAGGGGGGGGGAGGGGAGGTGAGAGTGGGAGGGGGGAGGAGAGAATAGGGTACAGGGTACCAGATGGTCAAGCTATATACTTTTTTTTTTCTTTCTCCAGTGTACAGTCAAGCTATTACTTGTTTTGTTTTCTGTTGTTTGTTTATTTTTTTAATCCGGTCTGTGATATATTGGAAGGGGGGTGGGGGGTGGGGGGAATCTTCAATAAGTGTAACTGTTCC
The DNA here is from genome assembly GCF_041734735.1 of Babylonia areolata. Lineage (NCBI taxonomy): Eukaryota > Metazoa > Mollusca > Gastropoda > Neogastropoda > Buccinidae > Babylonia > Babylonia areolata. Next base: position 56,090,262 of record NC_134879.1, on the reverse strand, counting down.
TGTGACAGTCGAGACAATTTCATTGATATTTCGACCAGGAATCATTGTCCTGTGACCGTCACGACCGTTACTTGGTTAACTAGTTCGACAATGAAGCCTTGGAAATGTTCTGGGTCAAAGAAAAGACAGGCTTTTTCGTTATTGTTGTTGTTGTTGTTGATGATGATGCCATTCCTTCCTTCCCGATGATTTTTTTTTTCTTTTCTTTTTTCTCTCTCCATTCCCCATACTGCAAGACTCTTGCTCCCACCATCTGTCTGTCTCTGAATGCTGTCTGTCTGTCTGTATGAATATCTCTTTCTCTCCCCCCACTCCCCCACCCCGTCTCTCTCTCTCTCTCTCTCTCTCTCTCTCACTGATACAAGCACGCTCACATACACACACGTACACATTCTCTCTCATACACGCACGCACGCAAGCAAGCAAACACACACACACACACACACACACACACACACACACACACACACACGAACAAACATAGACAGAGACAGAGACACACAAACAGAGAGACAGAAAGACAGAACAGACAGACAGAGACAGAGACACACAAACAAGAGAGACAGACAGAAGAACAGAAACAGACAGGCCAGGCAGGCAGAGAGAGAGAGAGAGAGAGATTCAATTAAAACATGAAACGTCAGACATAACAGTTCAGTGATGGGAGTCAGGACAACGGAGAGATAGAGACCGAGTGTTCCGTGAGCTGACACGTCCACAGGTCCACAGGTCCCAGACAGTGCCAGAAACTTTGGCGGGGGATCAAAGAAACGGAGGGCGTGCAGCCCACAGAGAGGCAGTCAAAGGCCGGTCAGATATAAAAGCACCCCCCCCCCCACCCCCCACAACCCCTTATAGAGTAACTTTGGCATTTTCCCCTTATCCTACGGATTATGGAGCGAAGTGTTGGCCTAGAGGTAACGCGTCCGCTATAAGAAGCGAGAGAATCTAAGCGCACTGGTTCGAATCACACCTGCAGTCGCCAGTATATTTTCTCCCCCTCCACTGGACCTTGAGTGGTGGACGTTAGTCATTCGGATGAGACGATAAATCGAGGGTCCCGTGTGCAGCATGCACTTAGCGCACGATAAAGAACCCACGGCAACAAAAGGGATGTCCCTGGCAAATTTCTGTAGAAAAATCCACTTCGAAGGGAAAACAAATGAAATAGCAGGCAGGAAAAATTACTATAAAAAAATTATAAAACAAGAGAGGCAAGGCCTTCAAGACTCACTTGTGATACAATTAAAAAAAAAATTCCAAGCTTTTTATGTATTGAGTATAATTTCAAAATGTAATGTTTAAGATGAGAAAGATCAGTTTAAAGCAAATTAACTCCTCTAGCATTAATTACAGAGTAATTTCCCTTTTTTTTACTATCTGCACCAAAACGTATGCAAAATAAATAAAACTTCCATGCTTAGCAAAATAAGTTCCTGTTTGAACAGAAAATGATAATAATGACTGCTTTTGTTGTTGGGTCAGAATATCAGATCAAAGTGCCAAGTTTAGAGAATACAAGAAATATAAATATAACAGTAAATGCAGTTTGCATATAATTAGGCTTCATTTATTTTTTTTTTTTGTGCCCATCCCAGAGGTGCAATATTGTTTTAAACAAGATGACTGGATAGAACTGAATTTTTCCTATTTTTATGCCTAATTTGGTGTCAACTGACAAAGTATTTGCAGAGAAAATGTCAATGTTAAAGTTACCACGGACACACAGACACACACACACACACACACACACACACACACACAGACAACCGAACACCGGGTTAAAACATAGACTCACTTTGTTTACACATGTGAGTCAAAAAGGGGGTGGGCTGTCAGTGTAGGGACGCACTCTCCCTGAGGAGAGCAGCCCGAATTTCCCACAGATACTTCTGTTGTGACAAAAAGAGTAATACAAATATACTACAAGCGCAGGATACGTGGGGGAGGGAGGAGGAGGGCAGTGGGGGGGGGAGGTGGGGGGGGGGGGGTCGAAACGGAGGGATGATAGCCGTGTTCATTGGGTTTTATTTCCGTTAGCACCGTCACAATGCATTACGAACAATGCACGCCGTAACTTGGAGTCTGATGACTCGTTTCATGTCTAAACTGTGTAAGCAGTTTTGAGAGAGAGAGAGAGAGACAGAGACAGGGGGATGAAATAATTATGTCATTCACACTTATTTCCGCTCACACCGTCACAAAGCGCTAGCAACGCCGCGCGGTAACTTCGTTTCTGAGGTGTCACTTGATGTTTTAATTTTAATGTGAAAGCGCTTTTTCCTCTTTTCCCTCAAATTTGTGTAAGACCCTATACTTTGGTTTCTCAAGAGACCAGCCTTGTAACACTGCACTCTGCATCTCTCGGTTTCTTATTTCCGCCCTCCTAGCTCCTTCAGATAGCTACCTTGGCCAAAAACCAAACGGTCCCGATCCCAAGGACAAAGAATCAGCTTCTTACTAATAATAATGATAGTATTTATACAGCGCCGAATCTTGTCCAGAGACAAATCTAATCACATAATTATACACACATAATATTATTACATCATCCATGTACAAGTCCTTCGGGCCATACTGGAAAACATCTTTGGGGGAAAAACAACAACAACAACAACAAAACAGGAGACCGGGATCAGCCACTTGGGTGCTTTACCATGAGGCAAATTAGCCATACAGTAAGCACTCCCCTCACACACTTCAACCAACACAGTTCCCGTTAACAGTGTCCAAGCTGTCGGGTCCTCGTCAGAGCTGAGCAGTGCGTGCCGCTCTTTGCGTGTAACTTTTCGATTGTTTTAACTCACTCAGTACGGCCAGTCCTCTCTTCTCCTCTACACAGACCCCTCGGATGTCCAGTGGGTGTCTCAATGACCCAACCTTTAGCTTCCGTCGTCAGAATTGTGGTATTCGTTGTCAACATTCACGTCTTCAATATAAGAGCCTTCCGCTTGCAATATTTAGATGATGGTAATTGGGGTGAAACGCTGTTAACGTCGTCTCTTTCGCCGTTCGTATGGAGAGAGTTAACAGTGTCCAAGCTGTCGGGTTCTCGCCAGAGCAGAGCGGTGCGTGCCGCTCTTTACGTGTAACTTTTCGGTTGTTTTCATGAAAGTATCTTCCACGTACGGGTGAAAATTTTCATATAATGATAGACATCTGTCTCCCCCAGTCAGTCAGACTGTCTTTTCGTCTGTCTGTCTGTCTGTTTGTCCGTCACACTGCCTGTATCACTGAACTTCTTTCTCCTCCACTACCACTTCCTCTTCTCTCTCCTTCTCTGTCTCATTCCTCCTCCTTTCCTCACTTCCTCCCTCACCTTTCACACACACACACACACAAGTACACACACAAGCACACACACACACACACACACACACACACAAGCACACACAAACACACACACACACACACACACACAAGCACAAGTACACACACACACACACACACAAGCACACACACACACACACACACACACACACACCAGATTTTAATTAAAACGTGAGGGCTATCAGACAGCTGGTTGACAGCGGTCCGAGAAGTGACGAGAGAACACGAGACCAAGCGCGTTCTCGCCGGGCTCTTCAAACACAGCCCGGAATCAGAAATCGAACGGGGGATATTTCAGACATCCCCTCCCAACCCCCTCCCTGTCACCCCCCCACCCACCCCTCCCCCTCCTCCACCTTTCCCGGTGAGGCTCCACATCACTTTCTCGTCCCTTTTCAACTGTCACGCAGATGCAACAAATTGAAAATGTCGAGGAATTTGGCGTAAATAAAAAGAAAATAAATAAATAAATAAATAAAAATGGCGGGAAAGTAGATATAGTTTCAAATTCCAGAACCACTTTTCTGATTGTTAGAACTGTAAAAAAATTAATAATGTAAAGAAATAAGTTTGACCTGGTAATTATTAGAATACACATGCAAGAGAATTTGTGTGTTGTTTATGTTGGGTTAAAAAAAAACCCAAAAAAACCCCCCAAAAAACAAGGGGGTTTATACCGAGATTCGTCTCATTATAAATGGGAACGTTGTTGTTTCAGTTTTTGGAACATCTCTTTTTGCGTACTCTGCGTTTTCTTTTGCTGTTGCACGAATGCCCGAGTTCTCTTAGTTTTTGGAGCATCGGACACTCATTCCAACTGCACTGAAACCTCCTCCTCCTTCTTCTTCATTCGTGGGCTGCAACTCCCACGTTCACTCGTATGTACACGAGTTGGCATTTCCGTGTATGACCGTTTTTACCCCGCCATGAAGACAGCCATACTCCGCTTTCGGGGGCACACTGAATCAATCCAACTCCATAAATGTGCATCTCAAGCAAGCGCGATCGCTGCCCATCTCGATGTGATCCCATTTTGCTGACGGTGATGGTTCATTGTTAGAAAGCCCCTCCCGCCCCCCCCCCCCCCCCCCGCCCCCCCGCGCCCCCCATCTCCCCCACCGCCCCATCCTTCTCCCCTCGAGCCTCCCATCTACCTACTCCCTTTCCTGCATTCCCGGGATATTTCTCACACAACTCTGTACGTAATATAACGTCGAAGATGGGAGTTTTATTTCTTCGTTGCATTCGGTGTGTTAACTTTGAGGACCAACATTTTTTGTTAAGTTGATAGCAGTGTTGCTTCATTCATTCAGTCCCTTCAACGCATACTAAATTCTGCTGCCCGACTCGTCCTCAGAAAAAAAAAAAAAAAGATCTGAGCACATCACTCCAATTTTGCAACATCTCCATTGGCTCCCTGCCTCACACAGAATAAAGTATAAGATCAGCACTCTATGTTATAAATGTATTCACAAATCTGCCCCTTCCTATCTTTGTGGCTGCCTTCACCTCTACACTCCATCTCGCTCTCTACGATCGGCTTCGGATCCACTCTGTTTACGCACACCCAGATTCAAACACTCCACTGTTGGACGCCGTTCTTTCTGTCTCTGGACCTTGTATTTGGAACGAACTTTCTCTTTCGCTTCGTCAGGTCTCCGCACTCAGCTCTTTCAAGTCTGGCCTTAAAACCCACCGATAGCCTCCCTCCCCTGCCTCTTCCTTGTCTTCAGTTTCTTCAGTTTTAGAGTAATGCATGCGTGTGAATGACTGGTGTGAAAGCGCTTAGATTTGTCTCTACACAAGATTCAGCGCTATATAAATACTATCATTATTGTTATTATTATGTAAAGCCCCGCCGATCTTTCTTGACAGTGATAAGCATCTCAAGAAGAAAGCATGGGACTTACATTACAATGAGAACACAATGGGTATTTCTCAGGCTCAGTGGTTTTGTTGCTATTGTTGTTGTTGTGTGTGTGTTTTCTGAAAGCTGCCTTCGTGTAGTTTACGTTCAAGGATTAAGAAGGGTGGGTCCTGGTGCATGTGCGCAAACACTTACCGAGTTGTACCACATTATGTCCGTTGTGGTTGTCATTTACAAGTAAACTGGCTGGCTATGATGAATAGCATTTTGTATGTCAGGTTGATGTTGAGACACTATATTTATTGTATTCTGAGTGGAGGAAGTCAGCTACTGGAGTGGACTGTTCCCATCTTGTGTTGTTCCACGTCTTGACGAACAGCTGACAGCGCTAGACAGTCGACAGGAGTGGTGCCAGGACTCCAGTCTGTTCACCTGACAACTGCACGCGCAAGCTCAATGGCGCCTACGTGCACGTCAAAACGTCCCTCTCCCCAGTGAGGGTAGGTTTGTGTATTGACGTGCAGTGAGAACAAGAGAATACCGGCCATTAAGGAGAAGCGTGAGCGAAGGAAGCAGGGCTCAACTTCTGGAGACGTTTTCCCTTGCAACACCTGCGGGAAGTGCTGCGCATCCAGAATCGGCCTCTTCTCCCATATGAGGACACACAGCGACAGATAAGCCTGCCTGCCTACTCATCCGTCGGTCCGACGGGAGACTCCATGCATGGAAACCTGCTGCTGTCACCAGAAACCTGAAGGACCTTAAGCAGTTGAAGTGGATGAGAGTCATTTGTGCACGCCGTTGTGCAATATAAGTTTTTCTGTCATACATTTTTTCTGTGACATCTCTGTCCGTTTCAAAGAAATAAAGAGCAAATTTGTTGAACAAGTGCCTTCAAAACAGGAATCGCACTTGAACTGCTTATTCCAGAAGCCGTCTGGGTTTAATTTAAGTCCTGTGGGTATTGGTGGGTGTCGGAAGGTTGGCAAGATAAATGTTCGATTTCTTTTGCTCAAACGCATTAACACTTAGCGAGATGGTTCGCATGTTTTCTGATGCAGAATTGTATGCTCATTCGGACGAAAAGGGGCTGTGTGTGATGAATTGCACTGGGTATGTCTGATTAAGTCTGAGGCGCTGATGCGTTTGCTACAAGTCGTGAAGTTTCCCTGTTGCTTCCCACAGCTTGATTTACCGCCCCCTACTCGACGATCGACAGGCTGTCACGAGCGGCCAGGACTCGTTATGTCTGCTAACGCGCACCCGCCTTGGTGCCCACGTGCACGTCAAAAATCTGTCTGCTCAGCGAAAATATTGTTCTGAGACAGTGATTTGTGCACTTGTGCGCAAACGCGTGTCTGTCACCAGAAACCTGAAGCTGCTGACAATCGACAGGCTGTCAGAAATGGCCAGGACTCGTCATGTGTGTTGACATGATCACTGCTTGCACACGCTCCGGACATGACACTCTCGTGCACGTCAAAAGACTGTCTCCATCGAAAATAAAGTTTCTGAGATCGCTGTGTGATGGTGTGCGATAGCACAAACATGTAGTTGTCACCAGAAATCTGATGCAGTGTATGGGAACTGATTAGCGTGACACAGCGCGTTCATCATTGGCATAATTATCAGACATAGGTATCTGTATCAAAGATAGGCATCTATATCAGCCATTTTGATTGTCGACATCTATGTCTTCTTGGAATAAGG
>NC_134879.1:56073355-56078355 GCF_041734735.1 Babylonia areolata | reverse complement strand
GGACTATGCTAATTCCTGTGGACTGTTTAAAGTTATCAGACGGACTATACTAATTCCTGTGGACTGCCTCAAAGGTATCAGACGGACTAGACTAATTCCTGTGAACTGCCTTAAAGGTATGAGACGGACAATACTAATTCCTGTGGACTGCCTCAAAGGTATCAGACGGACAATACTAATTCCTGTGGACTGCTTAAAGTTATCAGACAGACTATGCTAATTCTTGTGGACTGCCTTAACTCACTCAGTACGACCAGTCCTCTCTTCTCCTCTGCACAGACCCCTCAGATGTCCAGTGGGTGTCTGAATGACCCAACCTTTAGCTTCCGTCGTCAGAATTGTGGTATTCTTTGTCAACATGCACGTCTTCAGTGTAAGAGCCTTCCACTTGCAATATTTTGATGATGGTAATTGGGGTGAAACGCTGTTAACGTCGTCTCTTTCGCTGTTCGTATGGAAAGAGTTAAAGGCATCAGACGGACTATACTAATTCCTGTGGACTGCATCAAAGGTCAGATCTGATGTACTGTACTAATTCCTGTGGACTGTTTAAAGGTATCAGACGAACTAGACTAATTCCTGTGGACTGCCTTAAAGGTATCTGACGGACTATACTAATTCCTGTGGACTGCCTTAAAGGTAGCAGGCGGACTATACTAATTCCTGTGGACTGCCTTAAAGATAGCAGACGGACTATACTAATTCCTGTGGACTGCCTTAAAGGTATCGGACGGACTAGACTAATTCCTGTGGACTGCCCTAAAGGTAGCAGGCGGACTATACTAATTCCTGTGGACTGCCTTAAAGGTAGCAGACGGACTAGACTAATTCCTGTGGACTGCCTTAAATGTAGCAGACGGACTAGACTAATTCCTGTGGACTGCCTCAAAGGTCAGATCAGACGGACTATACTAATTCCTGTGCACTGCCTCAAAGGTAGCAGACGGACTAGACTAATTCCTGTGGACTGCCTCAAAGGTAGCAGACGGACTATACTAATTCATGTCGACTGCCTCAAAGGTAGCAGATGGACTATACTCATTCCTGTTGACTGCCTTAAAGGTAGCAGACGGACTAGACTAATTCCTGTGGACTGCCTCAAAGATCTGACCTGGCGGACAATACGAAGTTCTGTTGCGGCGTCCCCTGCTGATGTTAACTGGGGAAAAAAGAGAGAAAAAAAAAAGAATTAGCGAGATTGTTTCAAAGGGAACGTGTTGGACAACAATAGTAAGTCATGTTCCGTCGGTCACTACTCGTTAATGCACGGACGTCTAGGGTTATTTGTGGATGGAGTCTGTCTGTAGTGGAGGAACCGGCTCTAAGTAGAGCAGTAATTACTCTCTGAATGTGTATCCATTAGCAGTCTACAAGCCTCAATCAGTCCCGTTCAGGCTAGTAGGTACAAAAACCCTACCACCCGCTGTTAGTCCCTAAAACGTCTTTCAGCCCGCAAATTACTTACCCCATTACTTACCCCCCCCCCCCCCCCCGCCCCACCCACCTCCTTGCTCCCTAAGACTTCTTTCCGTCCTGTGTACATCGTATCTTCACATTCTACCCTCACGCCCTTCCGTACTACCCCCCACACCCCCAACCCCCCTTTCTGCATCCCAAACTATCACCTCCCCATCCCCTTTGACCCCCCTCACCCCCCCCCCACCTCCTTGCCAGTCCCATAACAACCCTCTCTCCACACATTTCCTTCTACCTCCGCATCTCTTCCCCAGAACACAGACACACACACACACACACACACACACACACACACACACACACACTCACTCACTCTCACACACACACACACACACACACACACACACACACATATATATATATAATTGTACTCAATTGGTCCTTGGCTCATAGACGACACTTAAAACAAACTTTCAGGAAAATGAGTCCACAGCGTTGGGGTTTTTTTTTTGTTTGTTTGTTTTTTTTTTGTTTTGTTTTGTTTGTTTTTTTTTTGGGGTTTTTTTGGTTGGTTTGTTTGTTTGTTTTGTTGTTGTTGTTTTCTTTTTTCTTTTTTTTTCTTTTTTTTTTTTTGCGAAACCCTGCAGATACAAAACAAAAACCATCACGACACCCATCTCTCTCTCTCTCTCTCTCTCTCTCTCTCTCTCTCCTTCTCTCTCTCTTTCCCTCTCTTCCCTCTCTCTCTCTTTCCCTCTCTCTCTCTTTTCCTCCCCTTTCTCTCTCTCTCTTTCCCTCTCTTCCCCTCTCTCTCTTTCTCTCTCTTTCTCTCTTTTCCCTCCCCCCTCTCACTCTTTCTTTTAACGACCGATTCATATTTTCATACAATGTGACCTGCTTTACCAAGAGGTTTAGCTTTGGCTTTGGTCTGAATAAATATCGATTCAGCTATTTCTTCTTTGAAAAAAAAAAACCCGTTCATTCTTACTTATTTATCTTTCGGGTTTTTTTTGTGTGTGTGTTGTTTGTTTGTTTGTTTTTCCTAGAAAACCGGATGTGAAAAAAAAGCAGTTGTACTTACTCCACTACCCTCGTGAAATAAAGATTCGTTTCGTTCCGTTTTGTTTCACTCCCGCTCTCTGTCTCTCTGTCTCTGTCTGTCTGTCTGTCTGTCTGTCTGTCTCTGTCTCTCTCTGTGTCTCTGTCTCTGTTTCTGTCTTTCTCTTTTCCGGAAACGACCCTTGCATTTTCAGAGACATGGTCCTCAAGTCCAGCCGGACGAACGAAGTGTCGGCTGCCCACGGACTGACCGCATTAGTGCTGCAAAAGGCCTGGTGGTCAGTCCTCATGCCGAGGTCACTACAATGGTCACGGTGGCTAAAGAGTGTCCGTGTAGAGCTTTGTGTCGACGCTGATGTGACCAAAAATGGCTTTTGGCCGCCCTCACCCCCCACACCCCACAAAAAAATAACAACCCATTAGCTCCTCGCTGTCTGTCCACAGAGGATCAAAGAAATCGGGTACGGTCAAAGTGTTTGAGTGATTGATGGCCTGACCCGGACATTAATGACTGTCACCCAGTGACCCATGAGGCAGAGTTACAGCGAATCAGTCAGCAGTGCTTTGTACGTGGTTGGACGCTAATTTGTGTCGTCGTCCAGCGTGACGTAGGTCGCAACAGTAGCAGGAGTCAGTCAGTACTAGCTTCAGGTGTTCGCCAGCTGAAAGGTGCACGGGCAGCAGCAGCAACATTTCTGGCACTTAACAGTCGTGGTGGTTCTCCAACATAATTATCCACTTCATCGATTTGCCCGACGATCTGTTCCAGAATCGGAATCAGCGACATCGACATCGCAACTCTTGGCCTTTGTGACCTCACAGTCACCTAAGATCCTACTGGTGTTTCACATTGTGTACTCGTGCTACAATATCTCCAGGGCTCAACAGTGCGTTGGCTTTATGCAAAGGTCAGGCATCATGGTTTTTTTGTTTTTTTTAACAAATAGAATTTAGAAATTTTTTTTTACAACATATGTGGTACAGCGTCCATGGATCAGTCCGTACGCTTGACACATTCTTGAAACTGAAACTGTGTCCTTTCCTTGCCTTTCTGATACTGATGTCTTGTCAACTTGTTGGTATGTGACAATTCTTTGTGTTGTTCACGTTTTCAATAATTCTGTTGGAAGTATCTCCTCGACGTATCATCTGGTTATCATCAGTGTTTGAGTTTAAGCTGTCAGGGGAAAATGACTATTTCAGATTTACATGTATCTTCTCAGGAAGAAAAAAAAATTGCGAGCAGTTTAGTTTCAGCGTATGGAATACCACGTATATACATACATTACAGTCAGCTAGTATTTCTGTCCTTGAGAGGGTGTGCGGCTCACTGTCACGCCTATAGTACAGGGGGTTAACAGATCACGTACAGCAGTTTGATGTCGGTGTGTGCTTGGGAACAAACAAAAAACAACCGTTTGTGGATTTCATCATTTTCTGGACTCAAACCCTCGAACCACATTAACCCTCTTGAAACCAAGACCACATCCCTGAACGACTTGACTTTAAGTCGGCCTGCCAGTTGTTTGTTAAACTGTACTCCATAATTCTTTTGTGTCAGGTGGCGTTGTTTTGAAAAAGTGGACAATATGTTTGTTGTTGTTTTTTTTGTTGTTTTTTAACAGAACGTGTCAGTCCAAACGTCGTCTTGGTGTTACTGAAAAAAAAAATCAACTAGTATGCCAGTCAATATAATATTACTTTTTTTTCAGTGCATGCTTTTAGTTAAGAATGTTTTGAACAGTACGTTCAACCTTGTCAGAGAACACACAAAGAGCAAACAGATAAGGTTTTCCCTATTCTGGATACATGTAAAACATTATCGTTATCCATATTCAGTGGCAGGGTGGGATCTCACGCTAGCACAATGTTAACAAAGACTGGCAGTGTACTGTTTGTCAGGGTCATCATTTCTGATTAATGGATCAGGTAAAACACTTTGAAGTTGGCGTATTTGACGCTTTTTTTTTTTTTATCTGGTATTCATAGCCCTTTGTGCTTGTCGACAGCAATGCGAAAAACGTGAGACTAATTGCGTGCGTTGATTTCTTTCAGATAGGGCAAAATCTATAATGCTATGAAAAAAAAAAAATATATATATATATACATATAGATGGGGTGGGGGTGGGGAGTCATATCCACGTTACTGATCAACCGTGTTGCCAGAGAATCTTCTTGACACCATACGAAATGAACGTTGGGATGCTGGGAAGTGCATCCTGTGCAATTTTTTTTTTTCTTTTTTCTTTCTTTTTTCTTTTTTTTAAAGCAAAATATGGTATTGATGTTCTGAAAAACAACAACAACAAAAAACACCCAAACAAACAATGTATGATCAGGAAGACGTTTCTGTTAGTGGTGCAGACTGGTTTTCATTCTGTTTTTCTTGATTCGGAAGAAAGGGTGTAGTTTTGATGAATACGACGACTAATGATGTGAGATAATAATAATAATAATAATAATAATAATAATAATAATAATAATAATAATTGTATCATGATAATACTAATAACAATAATGATAGT
>NC_134879.1:56063355-56068355 GCF_041734735.1 Babylonia areolata | reverse complement strand
CCACCAGAACAGCCTGTAAAACAAGAAGCGAAGCGGGAAAGCCCAGTTTCATTTTGGAGACCAGTTCTGGGTTGCACAAGCGATCTTTGCAGTGCTAAGCTTTCGTATTATTTTTTCCTGTCTATGGAATTAACATCCTTTTTTTGTCAGACGAAAACTTAACGTCGCCAAAGGACTAAGTCTAAATCAAATCTAAGCAAACTTAGCACTCTTAAGATCGCTCATGCACTCCAATCCCTGGTTTTCGAACTTACAGCATTCACAACGGTAGTTCCCTTGATCTTGTGCTTTTGGGTGATTTGTTCTGCATTGAATGAATGAGGGGCAGGACATCGGTTGGAAATAGGTTAACAGAGAAAGACGGAAACTGACTTAGCAATATATATGTTTTCATGGTGTTTTGACAATGTTTTCCTTTTGCTTATAATATGTTGTGATAAAAAGAGAAATGCAAATACAAATACAATTAAATGAAGTTTCGCAGTTTTGTTTTGTTGTTGTTGTTTTGTCGTTGTTTTTGTTGTTGTTGTTGTTTGTTTGTTTGTTGTTGTTGTTGTTGATTTCTTTTCTTCTTTTTTTTTTTTTTTTTTTTTTTTTTTTTTTGTTGTTGTTGTTGGTTTATTTTTAGGGGGTGGGGGGTCCAAAAAGATTAAGTCTTAGACTGATCAGCATTGGTTCCAATCAAATCAAATCATGCTGCTTCTAGCCTAGCCGACCGTAATATATGGGACCATTTCGGGTTTGATGCCTATTGGTTGAACGGATCACGTGACTGTAATTCTGCCCGACCAGCATCGTCTGGGTTTTTTGAGGCGCCGTCGATTTTTGTTTACTCATTTCCTTGTTCCATTCGGTTTTGTTCAGCCAACAGTGTGTAAGTATCTATTATGGTGCCGATGTATGGGATTCGGGGCAGAAACCCCCCCCAGAAAAGTAGAATGTCGGCTTGAGTTTCTTTCGGATGGGACAACAAATAGAACAGAATTATGATATCACACACACACACACACACACACACATATTGATCGCACCTCGTGTTCGGCTCACATGTTTTTGGTCATAACATCACAAGAAATCATTCTGATCGTGATTTCCCTACCACATTATTACATGTCGATTCTGAACAATGTACGAATACAGATTTTTTTCTTTTCTTTTTGTTGTTGCTGTTGATATTGTACGTGAAGGTAAATAAAGGCAGTACGTCATTCTTCCCCATCCTTCTCCTCCTCCCTCTCCTCCTTCTTCTCCTATTCCTCCTTCTCCTTCTGCTCCTTCTTTTCCTTCTCCTCCTGCTCCTTCCTTCTCCTCCTGCCCCTGCTCCTCTTTTTCCTTCTCATTCTTCTCCTTTTCCTCCTTCTCCTCCTCCTCCTTCTCCTCCTCCTTTTTCTTCTCCTTTCTCTCCTCCTCCTTCTCCTCTTTCTCCTTCTTCTCCTGCTTTTCCTCCTCCTCCTTGTCCTCCTTCTCCTCCTCTTCTTCCTCCTTCTTCTTCTCCTCCTCCTCCTTCTTCTCCTCCTCCTTTTCCTCTTTCTCCTTCTTCTTCTTCTTCCTGCTGCTACTGCTGCTTCTCCTTCTCCTCCTTCTCCTGTTCCTCCTATTCCTCCTTCCTCCTCTTCTTCTTCTCATGTTTGCTTTCTTGTTTACTTACCTACCTAAACTATACACCAACCTACTTAACTACCGGTCTGCTACTTACGTAAAAAGATCAGAGGTTAAATTAGATTCAACTGAGGGAATCATTACCATCAACTGTTCCATTTAAGAGCAGAATCGAAACTTCCAGACATTTCATCTCTCTCTCTCTCTCTCTCTCTCTCTCTCTCTCTCTCTCTCTCTCTCTATCTATCTATCTATCTGTCTGTCTGTCTGTCTGTCTGTCTCTGTGTTTCTGTCTCTCTCTTTTTCTGTCAATCTGTCTCTGTCTGTTTGTCTGCCTGTCTTTTACTCTCTCTGTCTGTATCCATGTGTCAATGTCTGTGTCTCTTTGTCTCTCTGTCTGTCTTTTTCTGTCTCTGTCTGTCTGTCTGTCTGTCGCTCTGTCTCTGTCTCTGTCTCTGCCTCTCTCTCTCTCTCTCTCTCTCTCTCTCTCTCTCTTCTTTGTCTCAGTGGCGGTCACCTCACCTCCCTTGCAGGCTCGACGACACAGTAACACGTAGGGTTCTCTCTCTTTCTCGTCTCTCTCTGTGACTCTCTGTCTCTGTTTGTCTGTCTGTCTCTCTGTCTCAGTTTGTCTGTATGTCTATCTGTCTGTCTGTCTGTCTCTCCTTTTCCCTCACTTTTTCCCTCTCTCTCTCCTTCTTTGCTCTCTGTCTGTCTCCTTCTCTTTACCCCTCTTTCTCTGTGTTTTCTCTCCCTCTTTCCCTTTGGTCTCTGTCTCTTTCTCTCTGTCTCTCTCTCTCTCTGTCTGCTCTGTCTCTCTCTCTCTCTCTCTCTCTCTGTCTCTCTCTCTCCTTTAGCTCTGTCTGTCTCTCTATTTCTGTCCCTTTCCCTCTTTCTCCCCCATCTTTTTTTCATCGCCATCGCCATCCTTCTCCTTCACCCTCCCCCCCAGCCCCCTGTCTCCCACACTTCTACCTCCCCCCCCGCCCCTCCCCCAAGCCCCCTCTACCCATCCGAGCTCCTCCGTCTCTTCATCTCTTCCTAGCCTAGTAGGAAAAACAGCAAACAAACAAAAAACAAAAAACAAAACTAAAAAACAAACAACAACCGCATTTAGTTTTCTGTTCCAGGTCATGTTATTTCCTCGCATCCTTCACCTCAGTTTGTATCTCTGTATATGGAAATTATGTAATTGTACTTGACAGATTGTGTGACAAGCTTCGCCGAGGATGAGAACTGAGGGAAGTTCTTCAGTGTTTCGGTGTCCGTATGTCTGTCTGTTTGTATGTCTGCCTGTCTGTCTGTCTGTCTGTCCCATTCCTGGTCCCCCACCCCCTGTTCTCCTGCCCTCCTCGCGCTAAAATCTCAAGCCTCTTTACTTGGGTCGTCCCCATGACTATCAACTATCTTGAGTCATGTGGACCAGAGATTTTTTTCTTTACTCCTGTATTTGTATTTGTATTTCTTTTTATCACAACAGATTTTCTCTGTGTAAAATTCGAGCTGCTCTCCCCAAGGAGTGCACGTCGCTACACTACAGCGCCACCTTTCTTCTTTTTCTTTTTTTCCTGCGTGCACACGTGAAAAAAAAAAGCCATCAAGAAAGTTGCATGGATATTTTACGGATCACAATTGTTTTGTCTGATTACGTTTGGATCTAAACAAAATTCTGCTATCGACTGGAAAATGTTTAATGTGAACATGAAGGAGGCAGTCTGTGAACACATAATTATATGCACTGACTCTCTTTTTCACACCTGTGCGTCATTCCTCCTTCTCCTTCTTCTTCTCCTTCTCCTCCTTCTCCTTCTTCAATTTATCAATTCATCAAACCTTTATCAATTCACACATACAATCTGTGATTTATTTGCTGATGATACATCAATACAATATGCTAGTCACAATGTTGACGAAATTAGTTATCATCTGAATGCCAACATGAAATCTGTTGAAAACTGGTGTGATGCTAATGATATGGTCGTGCACCCTGAAAAGACAGAATGCATGTTAATTTGTCCTCGTCAGAAAAGACAGAACATAAAAGAACCACAACTTAACATAAAATATAAAGACAATACTATTAAACAAGCTACTGAGCATATGCTATTAGGCATTACTATTGATCAAAATCTTTCGTGGCAGGAACATATTCATTGCCTTATAAAACAGGTATCATCCAGTGTATTCCAATTGTCACAGATCAAACGCTTTCTTGATAATCATTCTAGACGTGTGTTGTATTTTGCCTATATCCAGTTTCGCCTCAGCTATTGCTCGATTATAGGGGTAAATGTCCTCCTTCTACATTAAAGCCACTTTGCTCTTTACAAAAACGTGCCATTAAGATGATTAACCATGCAAATACCGCAGGCGGATTTGTGCACAATATGTACAAAGAACTTCAAATATTACCTGTTCATCTACTTATTAGATATAACACATTGATTCTTATGCATAAAATTGTTCATAACGCATGCCAACAATATTTAAAATCATTATTTTGTTTCCAGTTCCAACGTAAATCATACAGAGCTGTTGTCCCAAAGCCTAAAATTGATTTATTTAAGATGTCTCTCATTTAATGGAAGCATAGAATGGAACATGCTTGCAAAGACATGTCGTCAAATTCCAGCCATATCTCTCTTTGAAACTAACATAAGAATATTTCTATTCGATACATTTGATTAACCTACTCGCGGTCTTTTGCAAATGCTTGCTTGTACTCAGTCCACTAGCTGCCATGCCATGATGAATGAAAAATTGAATGTATGTGTATGTGTGAACAGTAAGTGCGTGTGTGTGTTTGTGTGTGTTTGAGTGTGTGGGCGTGAATGTGTACGTATGTCTTTGTTTGCTTGTTTTATAATTGTGTGTGTGTGTGTGTGTGTGTGTGTGTGTGTGTGTGTGTGTGTGTGTAAGTATGTACGTACATGTAATGTACCAATTGTTCCAGTTTTCATCGCTTTGTTACCTTTAATAGACTATTCCAGTTACTATTCTTATTTGTCGTTCTTATTATTTTATTTTATTTTAATTTATTTCTTTATTTTTATGTTTTGTGTCGTTCTTTAGTTTTATGCTTTGTGTCGTTAAATGGGCAGAATTGTAAAAAGGCCTTTATTGTGCCTAATTCTTTACCCATTAAAGATTCCATCAATCAATCAATCACTCTTCTCCTCCTTCTTCTCCCCCTTCTCCTCCTCCTCCACCTCATCCTCCTCCTTCTCCTTCTTCTCCTCCTCCTCCTGCTCCTTCTGCTCCTGATGTCCAGTTATAGTGGGTTTTGTAAATTATTCAGGAGTAAGCTGACTGATAATCTCTGGTTGTACTCAGATCTTAATGGCGGGATTGTTTCATTTTGTGCTAACAGTGAACATCAGGAGTATGTTCTGGCTTCTTCA
>NC_134879.1:56043355-56048355 GCF_041734735.1 Babylonia areolata | reverse complement strand
CCACTCATTCCCCTCCCTCCTCCCGTCTCCTTAAGTACTGATTATGTCATTATCATTACTATCATCATCATCATCATCATCATCATCGTTATTACATTATTATTATTATTATTCTCTGTGTGTGTGTGTGTGTGTGTGTGTGTGTGTGTGTGTGTGTGTGTGTGTGTGTGTGTGTGTGTTGTTGTTGTTGCTGTTGTTGTTGTTTTGGTTTGTTTTTGCTAATAATATTTTCTTTATAGTTCTCGCACTCTACAAGCCCTGTCTCCTTCCTCATCCTCTTCATACATTCAGACTCCATTCAGTAACCAGTATATTTTTATATTTGGTTGCTGGCTGGGTTTTCTAGTCACCAATACTGACGTGAACCCGCTCACGATTGTTTTTTCAATGTATTCTCCCTGCTTTTGTTGTTCGATTCTGTTTGGCTTATGCTCATATTCTTCGTGCAAATGACACTGAAGAGAAGCCAGTACATTTTATTGACCTAAGTCGTTGCTTCGCCCCTTCACACAGTCCATTGCAAAATGTAATAGATAAACATGGTGATATACAAGACGTTTGTCCTCTGAGGGGACTAAAGCGCTAGCACACACACACACACACACACACACACACACACACACACACATGTATGTATGTATTCAAAATCATGTTTTCCCTTGAGTTCATGCTCATATTAGCTATTTTCAGAGACATGTTTTCAACAATAACTACAAGTTTCTCACAGTTCAATTAAACGTTGGACAGACAGGCATCGGTCAGTCTCGGAGTTACACTCTGGGTGGTGACTACTTCTTCTTCTTCTTCTGCGTTCACTCGTATGCACACGAGTGGGCTTTTACGTGTATGACCGTTTTTGGGTGGTGACTGATGTATTTGTATTTGTATTCCTTTTTATCACAACAGATTTCTCTCTGTGAAAATCGGGTTGCTCTCCCCAGGGAGAGCGCGTCGCTACACTACAGTGCCACCCATTTTGGGGACATTTTTTCCTGCGTGCAGTTTTATTTGTTTTTCCTATCGAAGTGATTTTTTCTACAGAATTTTGCCAGGAACAACCCTTTTGTCACCGTGGGTTCTTTTACATGCGCTAAGTGCATGCTGCACAAGGGACCTCGGTTTATCGTCTCATCCGATTGACAAGCGTCCAGACCACCACTCAAGGTCTAGTGGAGGGGGAGAAAATATCGGCGGCTGAGCCGTGATTCGAACCAGCGCGCTCAGATTCTCTCGCTTCCTAGGCGGACGCGTTACCTCTAGGCCATCACTCCAGCGTCTGTGTGGTGATTAAAACAACAACAACAACAGAAACATGAAAGAACTGAGTCACTGACACCAATTCCTGTTCCAGTCCTGATAAAACCGACCAAGACAATAATTCCCTGCAGGCCCCACTGCACGACACGGTAACCGTTTCACAAGAGGGGAAGTTCATCGCATTTGACCCGTCTGGCCGACTGTCTCTCTATCTCTCTCTGTCTCTCTCTCTCTCTCTCTCTCTCTCAGACCAGTTGACCAAGGTAACGAAATCAGAAAGTGCTCCCTGCAGGGGAGGGAGGTGGGAGACCTGAAGGTTCCATCTCAGGCAAAATTGTCCAAGTGTTAATGAAGGGTGTGTGTGAGGGAGGTGGGAGGGTGGGGGTGCGGAGGGGAGGGGGCTAAGGGGGGGGGGGGGGGGACGGAGTTACGTCAAAGCGTCAATGACACCAAACTGGAAGAACGAGAGGACTGGGGATGTGTGTGAGGGGGTGGGGAGAGAGGGTGGGGGTGCGGAGGGGGGAGAGGGTTAAGGGGGGTGGGGGGGTGACGGAGTTACGTCAAAGCGTCAATGACACCAAACTGGAAGAACGAGAGGACTGGGGATGTGTGTGAGGGGGTGGGGAGAGAGGGTGGGGGGAGGGGGGTCTCGTCTACGTATGCCAAAGCGTTAATGACTCCTAATGGATTAACGAGGGGTGGGGAGGATGCAGAGGGGGAGGGGAGGGGGTGCGGGGTGTGTGTGGACGTGTCTCATCAACAAACACCAGAACATTGACACGTGATGGAATGGTGAGGGATGGATGGGTGGGGGCCTCATCCACATTTGCTAAAGGTTAATGACAACTAATGGAATAAAGAAGGGGCGGGAAAGGGAGAGGCGGATGGGGTGTCTCGCCCACATACGCCAAAGCGTTAATCACACGAAACGGAATAACTTCAGGGTTGGAGGGTGGAGGGCTGGTGAGTGGCGATGTCTCATCCAGATACGTAGAAGCGTTAATGATGTGCACCAAGTGAAACGGCGAGAAAAATTTTAACCCACATCTATATAAGCGCTAATGACACCTAATGTAATCGCGAGGATGAAAAAAAAAAAAAAAAAAAATCACCCTTTTTTTTTTCTTTTTTTTTGTCAATGCCTTAATGACGACCAGTTGATTAACAGTGGAGGGGTACCTAATCTCGTGCAGCTTTAATGAAATCCAAAATGGTATAACGGTGGGAAACGACTGATTAGATTTCTAGAGAAAGAAGGGAGAGAAGGGAAAGCGAGGGCGGGGGCCGGGGTTGGGGGTGGGGGGTACCCACGTTTCCCCCCATAGCGACAGCCGATCTCTAAAGCAGTAACAAAGGGGAGGGAGGTGGGAGGGTCCTGTCGCTTCGGGAAGATGCTAGGCGTTGAAATACATGCTGCGTTATATGCACGATCAATGGTTTCTCCATTGCAATGGAAAGTCATTTGCAGCTTTAGTCATTTGTGATTGACTATGACTCTCTAACGCGGAGCCATAACTGCACTGGCTCTTAGTGCTGCAGCCTTGGGAGCTAGCTGGCCTTTGGGAACCGTCTCAACGCCGACTGCCCTAAAACCCTATTGGCGGAGAGAGTTGGGATGTACACTTGGGCAAGGCACTCTCCACTATAATCAAATTCTAGCCCAAATAGTTGGGACAGCAGTTGCCTTCTCTACTTTTCTGATGGTCATAGTCGGACATGACTGACTATCATACTATTCAGCAAAATCAATCACACCACTGGAGAGTACACAAGAAGTAATTTGAGCAGTTCAAATTCATGCCACACTGATTTAATTCCATCCAAATTCAGTAGTAGAGGGCTTAAAAGAGGAGATGGCCAGGGGAAATTTAAAAAAAAAAAAAAAGGGGAAGACGCAACAGTCATGCGTGAAAGATCGGGAACAGACCGGAAGCATCAAGGGTTTTTGACTCACTTGTGTAAACAAAGTGAGTCTGTGTTTTAACCCGGTGTTCGGTTGTGTGTGTGTGTGTGTGTGTGTGTGTGTGTGTGTGTGTCCGTGGTAAACTTTAACATTGACATTTTCTCTGCAAATACTTTGTCAGTTGACACCAAATTAGGCATAAAAATAGGAAAAATTCAGTTCTTTCCAGTCATCTTGTTTAAAACAATATTGCACCTCTGGGATGGGCACCCAAAAAATAATAATGAGGCCTAATTATATGCAAACTGCATTTACTGTTCTATTTATATTTTTTGTATTCTCTAAACTTGGCACTTTGATCTGATATTCTGACCCAACAACAAGAGCAGTCATTATTATCATTTTTTGTTCAAACAGGAACTTCTTTTGCTAAGCATGGAAGTTTTATTTATTTTGCAAACGTTTTGGTACAGATAGTAAAAAAGGGAAATTACTCTGTAATTAATGCCAGGGGACTTAATTCGCTTTAAACTGATCTTTCTCATCTTAAACATTACATGTTGAAATTATACTCAATACATAAAAAGCTTGGATTTTTTTTTTTTTAAGTGTATCACAAGTGAGTCTTGAAGGCCTTGCCTCTCTTGTTTTTGTTGTTGTTGTTGTTGTAGTTTTTTCTTCTTCATTTTTTTTTTTTTTAAACAGGACCACGGCATCAAAGAAAGGCACCCCCGACCTGGCAATGGAATGATGGTTTAATTAAAGGGTAGACGGCAAGAGTCATGGGTTCATTTCACGTGATGACCCAGATTTTTACCCTCACCTCCCATCCCTCCCCCACCAGTAGTCTCTCGGACGACTGAGATCTGAGATCTCGTGTAAGCATACACTTTCCGCGCGCTACAAAACTTCTGATGATAAGAGAGTTGCACATGACAACTGAATGAGAAATCAACTTTGCTACGAAAACAAAATTATCATCAAGTGGAGGGGAAAGAAATGGGTGCCACAGGACAGTGGTGATATACATACATATATTAGAAAATCATATTCTATGGTGATATACATATATATATTTATATCAGAAAATCATATTCTATGGTCACACACACACACACACACACACACACACACACACACACACACACAGATATATATATATATATATATATATATATATATATATATATCAGGAAATCATATTCTCTTCAGAGAATTCAGAAAGAACAACACCCCTCGACTCACAACACTACACCAGATCTGCGGGAGTGGGGGTGGGGGTGGGATAGGATTGGGGAACACAACCACCACTTCAGATTGAAACACAAACGGCGAGTGGAAAAAAAAAGACGTAATTGATCAGACCATACCAGGAACCATGAAACGTTTTCACATGACAAGCGTGTGGTTATTAGTTTCAAATGGAAGCCTCCAGACAACCACCACCACCACCACCACCCCAAAAAGCGACAACCAAACCTTCACCTTTCTGATGTTCAAGGAAAAAAAGAGATGAAGTAAGGAACACAGGAGTGGAGTGATGGTCTAGAGGTAACGCGTCCGCCTAGGAAGCGAGAGAATCTGAGCGCGCTGGTTCGAATCACAGCTCAGCCGCCGATATTTTCTCCCCCTCCACTAGACCTTGAGTGGTGGTCTGGACGCTAGTCATTCGAATGAGACGATAAACCGAGGTCCCGAGTGCAGCATGCATTTAGCGCACGTAAAAGCACCCACGGCAACAAAAGGGTTGTTCCTGGCAAAATTCTGTAGAAAAATCTACTTCGATAGGAAAAACAAATAAAACTGCACGCAGGAAAAAATACACACAAAAATGGGTGGC
>NC_134879.1:56033355-56035855 GCF_041734735.1 Babylonia areolata | reverse complement strand
AAGCAAACTTAGTGCTGTGGGGATCACTCATGCTACCCGTACCAGGACTGCAAAAAGGAAAGAAGAGGGAATGAGGAAGGGTTGGAGGGTTTAGAGAAGGTGGGGGGAAGGGGAGGGGGAGTGGTAGCAGTGAGGGACTTAAGGGCTTGGGGGAGGGTACGGAGTAGGGGACTGTATGGAGAGACTGACTTCCATAAGATATGTGTGAAAGATATGCGAGACAGAGAGAGACAGAGACAGATAGACAGACGCAAGAAAGAGAGCTTGCTGTGATGAGGACCTGCTGGACCCCCAACAAGCTCTTCCTTCCTTCCTGCTGGCAGACAAACAAGTTGATGGGTAACCGGAGACCCTACACACTCCATGAGTCTTTCCCCTCCACCCCCCACCACCCAGATCCCACAGTCACACCTACCCAGCCCCCACACTCCTCTGTCTCTCACCTCCCTTATCCTCTACCCACTCCCTCCCGCCCTCCCTCCTCCTTTACTGGGCTGGGTTTCATTGCTGATTTTTGCAGTGCTGGGCTGGCTTTGCAGTAAGAATTATCGTAGACGAAGGAATATCCTTAACAACGCTAAAGCAAACTTAGTGCTGTGGGGATCACTCGTACTACTCGTACCATGACTGCAAAAAGTATAGAAGAGGGGATGAGGAAGGGTTGGAGGGTTTAGAGAAGGTGGGGGGAGGGGGAGTGGTAGCAGCGAGGGGCTTGGGGGACGGTATGGAGTATGGGGCGGGATAAAGAGACTGACCCGAAACATATGCTCCAATATCTGTCTCCCGTTCTGTCTGAAACGTCACCCCCACTCTCTCAGTTGATTCCTCTTTGTTTGTCTCGTCCTGGATTGATCACTCTCTCCCTTCTGGACAGAGAGGGTAGGATGCTGGGTGGAGAGGGGGAAGACCGAGACATAGACAAAGACAAAAGAGATGAGAGAGAGACAGACAGACAGACAGACAGAGACAGAAAGATGCAAAGAAAGAGAGCTTGCTGTGGTGAGGACCTGCTGGACCCCTAACAAGCTCTTCCTTCCTTCCTCCTGGCAATAACGTAAAGATAGCGCCAGATGAACACGTTGATGGCTCACTGGAGACTCACGCTTCAGGACAATCTTTCACCACCACCACCACCACCACCACCCTTCCCAACCAATATGACCCACCCCTCTGTCTCTCCTCTTCCCTCTCGCCTCTTTCCACTGTAAAGGGCTGCACAAAGGAAATGAAGAAGAGTGTAGAGAGATAGGGTGGAGGAGGTGTGGAGGGTTTAGAGATGAGGAGGTGGTAGGTAACAGGGAAGGTCTTGCAGAGAGGAAAGGGACTGTGAGTTGGAAGGTGGTTAGATGGAGAGGGACTGAAAGTTATGCTCCACACATACAAATGTGCACGTACGCACGAATAAACGCACGCCTGTGTATGATCACGTACACATGCATGAATAATTCCACAAACATACAAACACACGCGCACGTGCGCGCGCGCGCACACACACACACACACACACACACACACACACACATGCCCACAGTGAGGGAGAGAGAGAGAGAAAGAGACAGAGAGTGACAGAGAGAGAGAAAAAGAGACAGAGAGTGAGAGACAGAGAGAGATACGGACAGAGACAGACACAGAAAGGTGACAACAGAGAGTTTCACGTGCTATCAGGACCAATACTGTGGGACCCAGCAGGCTCCTCCTTCCTCCCTTCCTTCCTTCCTTCCTCCCTTCCTTCCTTCCTCCCTCCCTTCCTTCCTCCCTTCCTTCCTTCCTCCCTTCCTTCCTCCCTTCCTTCCTTCCTTCCTTCCTTCCTTCCTTCCTCCCTCCCTCCCTTCCTTCCTTCCTCCCTTCCTTCCTCCCTTCCTCCCTTCCTCCCTTCCTTCCTCCCTTCCTTCCTTCCTCCCTTCCTTCCTTCCTTCCTCCCTTCCTTCCTTCCTTCCTTCCTCCCTTCCTTCCTTCTTTCCTTCCTTCCTTCCTCCCTTCCTTCCTTCCTTCCTTCCTTCCTCCCTTCCTTCCTTCCTTCCTTCCTCCCTCCCTTCCTTCCTTCCTTCCTTCCTCCCTTCCTTCCTCCCTTCCTTCCTTCCTCCCTTCCTTCCTTCCTCCCTTCCTCCCTCCCTCCCTTCCTTCCTCCCTTCCTTCCTTCCTCCCTTCCTTCCTTCCTCCCTTCCTTCCTCCCTTCCTTCCTTCCTTCCTCCCTCCCTCCCTCCCTTCCTCCCTTCCTTCCTTCCTCCCTTCCTTCCTCCCTTCCTTCCTTCCTCCCTTCCTTCCTTCCTCCCTCCCTCCCTTCCTTCCTTCTCCAGACAACAATCAAAGACAGCGGCAGACAAACGGCGGTCACTGAAGACCCCCACACACTTCATGACAACCTTCCACCTCTCCCCCTTCCCCTCCCCAGCTGACCCCACTCCCCACCCACCCCTCCTGTCTTCCCTCTCCCCTCTCCTCACTCCGTTGTTCCTCGTCCTCTCCTTCCGCTTTTCCTCTCTACAGGTGCCAGTTGCAT
>NC_134879.1:56018355-56023355 GCF_041734735.1 Babylonia areolata | reverse complement strand
CTCTCTCTCCCCCCCCCTCTCTCTCTCTCTGTGACACTTCGTTACTCCCTCTTTTCCACCACCTCCCCTCTCTCTCTGTGTCTCTCTCTACTTCCTCTCTCTTTCTCTCTCCAGCCTCTCTATCTGTCTTTCTACATTTCTCTGCCTCTCTCTCTCTCTCTCTCTCTCTCACTCCGTCTCTCCCTCTTCTCCACATCCCTCTCCCCTCCCCCCCCCCTCTCTCTCTCTCTCGTCCCCCTCCTGCCCCCCTCACCCCCCCCCCACCTTCCCCATTCTCTCTTTCGTTCACTCTGTCTGCTGCGATGAACGCCTCTGTTATGACTAGAGAAGGAAAAGGCCGAGGCGTAAATTGCCGCCGCTCCAGCTATTGGCACGTCTGGCAGTTCGATTCTTGTCCGCCTGCCAATTTCTTTACTCTCCCTGAAAGCCCCCCCCCCCCCCTCCGCCCCCCTCTGCAATTCCTCCCCCCCCCCCCCCACCACCAACTGCAAGGGCACTTCCTTGTTCTACAAAGGAAGCCTTTCAGCCGCTTGTCCGTCTGTCCGTCTGTCCTTTGCTGTGTGTGTGTGTGTGTGTGTGTGTGTGTGTGTGTGTGTGTCGGGGGCTCGGGGAATGGGCGGTGGGGGTGAGGGGGGGGACGGGAGCGCTCTCTTTTGAGGGGCTGATGCAGCAAACGTATGATGACACTGTTGATGCCTGCCATGTGTACCTCTCTTTGTCAGGAGTGTGTGTGTGGGGGGGGGGTGGGGGTGGGGGGGGGGTGGGGGGGTTCCGTATTGATTTATGTCTTGAATGGGTGTCAGTCTGAAAAGAAACGCCACAACCTACCCACCCACCCACCCACCACCCCTCCACCCAAAATCTACACCCTCACACCCCCCCACCCCCCTACCCTCTTCCATTCACACGTCTAGATACTCCTCCTCGACGTTATCGTTCCACTTGCAGCGACAATGATAACAAAGATGAGAACGTGTGGAGAAAAAACAAACAAACAAATACAACTGTAGATGTTGCCTGCTTCATTCTTTGAGTGGTGGTACAAGTTGTGTGTGTGTGTGTGTGTGTGTGTGTGTGTGTGTGTGTGTGTGCGCGCGCGCATACGTTCTTAAGAGTGTCCCTACGCGCATAAATGTAGAGGCGCGCTTAAGTGTGCCTGAGAGAAAGAAAACGGGAGTGTATATTTGTGTGTGTTTGAAAGCGCATCCGTATTGTGTGCGTCCAGTTTATATCGTTTTAATCATGACATCGATTAATTTGTATCGCAATCTTTAGCTTTTTGTTGGTGCTGTGCTTTGTTTTCAGATAGTTTGGCACCAGTGACGACACGTAGGATGGTGATGATAGTGGTCTGGATGGTGATGGTGATGGTGGTGTTAATTAGAATCATGCCTCAGTGATTAAAAAAAAAAAGAATTGGACAGTTCTTTGTGACCCGATGGGGAGGATTAACGTAAATCATGAGACAACGATCTCACGATGAAATAAAGTCACTTAACCCCTTCTCTCTCTCTCTCTCTCTCTCTCTCTCTCTCTCTCTCTCTCTCTCTCTCTCTCAAACGCACACACACACACACACACACACACACACACACACACACACACACACAAAGACAGACAGACAGAGAGACAGACAGACAGAGAGAGAGAGAATAAATTCACATTTGCAGTCTTACGTTGAATCAGTCACCACGCGAGCTGGAACCTAAAAAAAAAAATAAATAAATAAATAAAGTCACTTTAAAAAAAAAAAAACAGATAAGAACAACTCCTATGCATTGCTGGCACGGTCCATCCACTATAGACACAGCTGCACTTAACATGTCAGCTTGTATATTTCTCCCACTTGCATTGATTATGTCACACACACGCATAGTCATTCGGATGAGACGATAAACCGAGGTCCCGTGTGCAGCATGCACTTAGCGCACGTAAAAGAACCCACGGCAAGAAAAAGGTTGTTCCTGGCAAAATACTGTAGAAAAATCCACTTCGATAGGAAAAACAAATAAAACTGAACGCAGGAAAAAAATACAAAAAATGGGTTGCGTTGTAGTGTAGCGACGCGCTCTCCCTGTGGAGAGCAGCCCGAATTTCACACAGAGAAATGTGTTGTGTTAAAAAGAAATACAAATACAAATACACGGACTGTCGGCACACAAGTTACACTCACATCACTGTTGTAGATAGTGTGTAATTGTTGTTGAAGGATACGATGTCTTCCAAAATAGCGTTTGCAGTTTATGACTGCTACATTTGAGCCTACATGAAGTCTAAGTTCTTGACGAGAAACCGGTTGTTTTCCTATTATTGTAACTTCGAGACAAACATCAGAAGGAAACAATCGCGATCAATTTCAGTCTTAACTGAGTTCAGACTGCTGAACTCATTGTCAAGTGAGGGGGGAAAAACTAATAGAGAACGTTCCAACCCATTAAAAAAAATAACTAGATTCTATTTGGTCATACATATTCCTGATAACCTAAACAAAATACGTCGCTTTATTGACCAACGCCGTTATGCTTGCCATGAGGAACAAAAATTTTGATGTTGTCTAATGCACAATGCCAGTGCAGGGGTGGTTTTTTTTTTTTGGGGGGGGGGTATGGGGGGCGCGGGGGGGGGGGGGGGGGGGTGGTGGTGGGGGGAGGGGTTAAACCAAATAGTATATCTATCACTGTTGTAATAGCACACACTTAGTCTAACGTTGAATGCACACGTCCTATTAAAACCTTTCTGGCCTTATTACACACAATCATTGCTATACAACAACAACAACAAAAACTCCCCATATCTGTTATTCTGGATTGATGTGAACGACTTACGGTGCAGTTTAACAATGTGAGCCATCGGCTACAACTACAGTCATTTGGCCGATCTTTATATAGAATCCACCTTTACAAGTCATCCCCGTTTCCCGTCGCTCTGGTTCAGGGCCCGTGTCTAATTTGCCATTAAGCGTCTAACAGCAACATCTAGTTAACAAAGCTACTCTCTTCAAAGCAAGTATAATCGTTTATTTCTAAATCATTAACGCCAGCTTTTTTCTTATTATCTTTTTTATGGTTGGTTGTTGTTGTTTTTTCGCCTCGTCAGGCTTTCAGTTTTGTTCCTCAGTCTTAAGCGCATTTAATACATCCACATTTGTATTTGTGTCAGGGACTGGCTTCGCTATTATTATCATTTTATCATCATTATCATTATAATTATCATGAGGCAAAGAATGATTTGGAAATAAGAGTCTGGTTGTTATTTCAAAAGCGCTTCGAGACTAATAGGATCGGTTTTTGTTGTTGTTGTTGTTCTTTTCCTTCTTCAACAATCTTTTGGGTTGTTCTTTCTTTGCTCTCACAATTCCATGTGTTCTCCATACCCACCCCCCGCTTTTATTCTTTCTTCTTTTTTTTAAAGGGAAAAGAAACTTTTAAGAGACATAATTGGCCACGTGCTATGCTTGAAAGGAGTAAGCCTCGGTTTCAGACAGTCCATGATAAGGAGAGAGAGACAGAGACACAGACAGAGAGACAGAGATAAAATGCTAAAATGCACCACTACACGGTCTACAAGTGGTTTAATGGCAAAGTACCCATATAGGAAATGGGCGATTCTTTTGCCTGGAACTTCTGAAAGGGTTCAAGCAGTTGCCGCCATTCCGTGACGGCAAGATTGATTGACTGTCATGATGGTGTCTCTTCCCGATGGCACCAGAAACACTAAGCCCTCGCATCCCTCTTTCAGTGCACAAGAGTGGTGGTCCATGGTAACAGTGTCTGTGTGAAAAATGTACTACTTTGGCAGACGACAAATGCACACGCTAAAAAGCGTGATGCTTCCCACTGTGGATTTTTTTTTCTTTATTCTCCAGAGAGAACAGGCTGAGAGTCTACTCTGTAAAAAAAATTTTAAAAATTAAAAAATTTAAAATCTGTTGACCTAATTTCATGACGACTCAGTGCAACATACACTCATACACTTCCCCTTCACACATACGCACACCTCCCCCCCCTCCCTCACACACACACACACACACACACTTCCCTCACCCCACCCACCCTATCCTCCCCAACGCTTCCCAACAGTAAACACCCAAATCGTAACCTCCCACCCCCACCCCCAGCCTCCTGAACCATCATTCTCTTACCGCGAACCAAGCCGTTTAAAGCTTGCTAATAGCATGAGTGAACAGGGTGTGTGTGTGTGGGGGGGGGGGGCTGTGGGGGGAGGGGGGTTGGGGGGGGAGGAGGGAGAATGTTAGGGGGATGGGGGGGTGGGGGCTGATGGGGGAGGGGGTCGAAAGGAAATCAATGATGAAACACAAATCAAATTGCCACACGCCGGCGACGCGTTCGTTCGCTTCACCGACGCGGAGCTGCAAGGATGACATAAGACTCACTTCGCTCCGCTCAAGGGGTCCGCAGATGGGGGCTCCTGGTGGTGGACACACGCTGGGATCAGCGGAGGCGGCCAAGCGGCAATGGGGGGGGGGGGGGGGGGGGGGGGGGGCGGGAGGTGAGGCAAGGTGCTGTGCTGTGCTGTGCTGTGCCGTGCTGTGCCCTGTTCCCCAGGAGCCAGTTGCATTGCTTGGTTCTAACTTTTTGACAGTTACACGTGACTAAATGCCTACGTTGACCGATCTACGCCATCGGTCAGTTCCGTACTACACAGTTAGTAGCGGGTTACGACCATACTAGGCTCTTCCGTCCGAGCAATGCAACTGGCTCCAGGCCCAGGCAACACTGGGGCCACCAGTCGCAACTAAGCAGCGAAACGTGGTTACATCAGTTGGTTAACTATTCAGTTCCTGGCTGTGAAATTGAATTCCTCCCAAAATGTTTCTACAAACTGCTGAATATGTTATAGAACTATTCATTCAGCAACCGTCAGAACTGAATCGAGGGTTGCCTGCAAAAATCTGTTCATTTTGCCCTATTTTCACATTTGTTTCTTTTATTACCCACAAATTTTAATAGTGTTTCAAATGCTTCCAGTGACAGTTACAG
>NC_134879.1:56003355-56013355 GCF_041734735.1 Babylonia areolata | reverse complement strand
GTCGATGCTACGTGCGTAAATATTTATTATATGATTTATCTGTACTTTGTTTTCTGTGTACTGTCCAAACCTTGGAGACGAACGACTGAAAAAAGGCAAATTACACCTGTTACATGTATCTTTAAGCTAAAGACAAAGTGTCAAAGTGTCGCAAATCTCTTAGTTTATGTTGTTCTTTTTTTTCGTCTTTAAAAAAAAAAAAAAATTAATTTATTTATTTATATTTGTTTTGTTTTGGTTTGGTTTTTGTGCTTTTTTTTCCTTTCTGTTCCATTCCATCTACTTTGCACCATTTTTGTTCTGATTAGTACCAACTATGTCACCAGAGCTTTTAAGCTAATGACATTAAACATTTCAGTGTTCAGTGTTATCTTCTTCTTATTATTATTCTTTCTTTCTTTCTTTCTCTCTCTCTCTCTCTCTCTCTCTCTCTCTCTCTCTCTCTCTCTCTCTCTCTCTCTCTTTATCCTGATGAATGGGCTGAATCCATCGTCCTGCCTCTTTACAAAAAAAGGTGACGTGAATAATCCCAACAATTACAGAGCTATTTCTTTGTGTGATACCAGCAGTAAGATACATAATACGATCATTAACCATAGACAACAGGAATGGGTTGAAGAAAATAATCTTACAGGAGAATATCAAGCAGGGTTTAAACGCATTTATTCTACTATAGATCATATATTTATTTTGATGGCTTTTGTACAGAAACAGTTTTCTCTCAATCGTAAATCATATGTTGCCTTTATAGATTTTGAAAAAAGCCTTTGATTCCATTAACAAAGCTGTTCTTTGGCCTATTCTCTAGAAAGCAGGCGTTAATAAAACGCTACTTAGATGTGTGATGAGTATGTATAAATGTGTGAAAGCAAGGGTGATATGTGGAGGCAACCTGACTGATTACATACAGTGTACTACTGGTGTGAAGCAAGGAGACGTATGTAGCCCTGTTTTGTTCTCTCTGTTCATAAACGAATTGACCTCTGAAGTTCTTAGGCATGGAAAGCATGGTGCACAGTTTATTGGTGACTTCTTAGAAATATTTATTCTTCTTTTGGCTGATGATATTGTTTTAATGTCTGTCTCAAACAATTATAGGATTGCAAACACAGTTAGATAATTTATATCGAGCTGCTACTTCACTTCAGTTGAAAGTCAATATGTTAAAGAGTAATATAACTCTGTTTAGAAAAGGGGGGTATTTTGGGATAAGAGAAAAATGGACTTACAATGGAATAATTATGCCAGTTGCGAATGTTTATAAATACTTAGGAATTTATTTTTCGTCAAAACTTAGTTTTACCGTTGCATGTAAAGACCTTGCAAGCAGAGCGAAATATGCGTTTTTCTGTATCATGCAAAAATTATAAGGTTTAGAAAATCAATCTTTTGAATTGTTTATGAAATTATTTGACTGTCAGATTCAACCTATTACACAATACGGAGCTGAAATTTAGGGTCTTTTCGATTCAGCAATTCACTGTGAAAACTTTCAGTTATTAGCATTAAAGAAATTTTTGGGGGTGACTATGAAAACACCTAATGATTTAATATATGCTGAAACGAATCGCTATCCAATATATCTGACTTCGATTATCAGATGTATTTCTTATTGGTTAAAGATAATGCGAATGGAAAACGTAAGACTGCCAAGGAAAGCCTACAACATGTTACATGATTTGGATAATAGAGGTAGAACTAACTGGATGTCAAAGGTGAGAATAAAATTGCATGATTTAGGCTTTGCTTACGTGTGGCTAAATCAAGGAGTAGAGGATATAAACGGATTTCTACGTACACTTCGATCGAGACTAATCGACTGTCGTTGGCAGGAATGGTCGAGCCATATCCAAGATAGTTTTGATTTTTATAGACAGATTAACTTGAGACATACGGTACCAGTTTATATGACTATGAATATGGATGGATAGACATTTAAAGTGTATCATGGCAAAGTTTAGATTTGGAATTTCTTATTTGTTTACGCATTATCACCGTTACAGACAACATAAAGATAGTGACCTTTT
Source organism: Babylonia areolata (assembly GCF_041734735.1). Classification (NCBI taxonomy): domain Eukaryota; kingdom Metazoa; phylum Mollusca; class Gastropoda; order Neogastropoda; family Buccinidae; genus Babylonia; species Babylonia areolata. The sequence continues at coordinate 56,011,328 of NC_134879.1, read as the reverse complement.
TTGCCCTTTATGTAAAAGTGCGACGGAGAGTGAACTCCACTTTGTACTTTATTGTCCTGTGTTAAGTAATCTTAGAAATCAGCTGATACCTGATAGGTGGCAGAATGGTTAAGACGCTCAGCTGCCAATACAGAGAGTCCGTGAGGGTGTGGGTTCGAATCCCGCTCTCGCCCTTTCTCCTAAGTTTGACTGGAAAATCAAACTGAGCGTCTAGTCTTTCGGATGAGACAATAAACCGAGGTCCCGTGTGCAGCACGCACTTGGCGCACTGAAAAAGAACCCATGGCAACGAGAGTGTTGTCCTCTGGCGAAATTACGTAAAATGAAATCCACTTTCATAGGTACACAAATATGTAAGCATGCACTCAAGGCCTGACTAAGCGCGTTGGGTTATGCTGCTGGTCACGCATCTGCTCAACAGATGTGGTGTAGCGTGTATGGATTTGTCCGAACGCAGTGACGCCTCCTTGAGAAAGTGAAACTGAAACTGAAACTGATACCTTCAAAATATCATGGGCAGCCCTCCCTGTTCAGACTGTATTTGCTTATGTCATCCACTAAGGAACACGTTGATAAACAGCTAGCAATTTACTTGTATAAAGCCTTAAAGATTAGAAATACAATATACAGTTGAGTGTGTGCTATTTTTCCTCTTTTTTGTTATTATGTGTGAATAAGACTAAATGCATATGATGACTGTTTTTCTCATTTTCAGGTTACAACTGTGTTATGTTATATATCTGAATATATTACCTCCGCAATGTTTGTTTGCAACACCCCTTCATGAGGGGTGGTGGCCTATACTGAATAAAACATCCGTATCCGTATCTCTGTCTCTCTCTCTCTTTGTATGAGTGGCGCGTGTGTTTATGGTCTCTTGACACGTTGTGTTTGAGGAAGGCATAGTAAAAAAAAAAATAAATAAATAAAAAATTTTAAAAAAAGCTTCAACAGAACTTCATTAAAATGTTAATAGAATTATTAATAAATCCCTGCCTCATGTTGGCTGGGCACGTCGTCAATTTCCATTTAGAGACGTCAGGCAGAAAATGGCAGCTGCGTGAACAGAGGGTGTTTTTGATGTTTGCTGTCAGTCTCTCCCCCCCCCCCCACTCTCTCCCGTCCCCCCCCCCCTCTCCCCCGGCCCTCCTCCCACCCACACCGTCCATCATCCTGCGCCATTCTTGCCAACGCTTCTGCATCTGTTCAATTCATCATCAAACGGCGTTAAATGATATTTGTTTCATTTTCGTCTGGTTGTCATTAGACTTTTACTCGTTTTTTTTGTTTGTTGCTTTGTTTTAAGGTTGGATTTTAGCCTTACTTTTTTTTTTCTTTCTCTTCCATTCTTTTCAGTGAAACAAACCAGTTGACAAGTTTTGATTGATTTTAGAATGACAGACGAAGATTATTTTTCAGGTTTTTTTTGTTTGTTGTTGTTTTTTTGTTTGTTTGTTTTTTTCTTGTGATGGGTGCAGCTGGAATAAATCAGAAGAAGCTTCGGATTTCGTGCAATGGAAGACAGCATGATGATAGGATGAATGAAAAGTGCTGTCATCGACACAGAGGTAAAGTGGAGGTCAGGCACACATTTCCATATGGCAGAGCGTGGGGTCAGATATCATTGTGTTGTGATGATCTTATTGTTGTTGTTGTTGTTGTTGTTATATTGAGCGTTGAACAAGATATAGGATTGTCGCCAATTCAAATCTGACGGCGATGGTGAGCAAGCCAGAAGGAAAATATGAACCATGCATCGGTCGTCCAAAAGAAAAAACAAAACAATGAAGGACCCATACTAGTCGTCCAAAAGGATCTGTTTTGCTCGTAGCCCAGCCAGCTCGTCCAAAAAACAAAATAAAAGAAAAATAGATTTAAAAAAGCAGAACAATCACTGGCTGTCAAAAGGAGAAATAGGCCACCCGCTGGTAAGTCCCAAAGAAAAACCGACCGCCCATTCCTAGTATAAAAGAAAACTTGGACCGCCAACTGCCAAAAGAAAAATAGACCACCCTCTGGTAATCCGAAAGAAAACTGGACCACCCACTGTTACTGCAAAAGAAAACTGAACCCCTAATGATAAGAAACTCTAGGGAGAGCTGGACAGTACAAGGTCTTCAGAGAAGAAGCCCCCCTCAGTCAAGTGTTTCGGCCCTGAACTCCTAACTTATAGTGCAAAAGAAAAGTGGACCACCCTCTGGTAGTCGAAAAGAAAAATAACCCCCTAACTTACAGTGCAAAAGAAAAGTGGACCACTCGCTGGTAGTCCAACAGAAAAGAGGACCACCCTCTGGTAGTCGAAAAGAAAATAAACCCCTAACTTATAGTGCAAAAGAACAACTCTCTGGTAGTCCACAAGAAAAATTAACTAGGTGTCTGAGTTAATTTGCCATTTGACACCCAAAATGTTATAGAAGACGACTTGAACATCAACTGACAGAATCCAGCGGCGGCAAATAAATGTGAGATACAGATTCACTGGTGCGTGCAGGCACATCACACACACACACACACACACACACACACACACACACACACACACACACGCACGCACACACACACACACACACACACACACACACACACACACACACACACACGTGTTTGAATGTTTCATCCAAAGTCCATTTGGTATTTACTTTTGATTGACCATGTTAAGGTTGTCATGTTTTAATTAAACTATTATGAGAGTATTTAATTTAAAATAGTGTATCAGCTTGTCCAAATAGTTTAATTCTCAGTTAGGTAAACTGTCATTGCTAGTCCTTTTCATTTCTCTGTCCCTCTATTTGTTGTCTCTCCAGTTATCTATTTACATGTATTTTGTAAGTTTTGTTTTACATCAATGTGAGTTACAGTGTGCTAGCTGAATCGGTAGCGTAAGCAGCACTGACTTGAAGTGTTGTGTACCTTGTGACTGGAGAGAGTTACCACTCTTTACTATTTGTTAATCATTTGATCTCTTGGTGCCAGTTGCATTGCTTGGTTCTAACTTTTTGACAGCTACACGTGACTAAATGCCTACGTTGACCGAACTACGCCATTGGTCAGTTCCGTACTACACACAGTTAGTAGCGGGTTACGACCATACTAGGCTCTTCCGGAAGTCCGAGCAATGCAACTGGCTCCTCTGTCCTCTTTGTTTATTAATTTCAATGTGAGTTTGAGTTATGCACGCGTACGAATGACTGGTGTGTGAGTGCTTTGACTTGTCTCTGCACAAGACTGAGCGCTGAGTGAATACTAATTATCATGCTGTTGTTGTTTTCCCTCTCAGTCATCCTATTACCCCCTTCCTCCCCTCCCCCACCCCAACCCCAACCCCTTGCTCTGTCATGCACATGCACACACATGCATACAACGTTTTGTGGGGGGTGGGGTTGGGGGTGTGGGGGTGTCTAATATCAGACAATAGTGAAATAGATGTTAAACTAGCGAAAGACAGAACAGACGCACGCGCGCGCGTGCACACACAGGCTATGCTAACCAATTGATGTAAAATTCGAACATGTCGTCTATTGCATTTCCATATATAGATAGATAGATAGATAGGCATGCGTTCCTTCAATCGTTCGCATGTGGACAAAATGATATGTAACTGGGCTGAGTGCGCTCTGTGTGCTTAGAGCAGGAGAGAGTTGGAAGAAAAAGATAGTTACATTTGACTTCGCGGAAACACTGTCGTTGACTTGGCAGCGAAACAAGCTCTCTGTGAAACAAGTCATCCCATTTGCCAGTTCACACCCATGATATAAAACCTGTTGAGTTTAATGACACACTGGCTGAGGCCTGTGAGGTAAGCTGCTCAAAGCTCGGATCTTGGCTCGGTGAAGGTTGTTTTGTTCGAGTGGAATGATTTCTGGACATAAAACATCGTACTTAAACAGTATACAAAAGAACTCTGACCACAGGAACGAGGCGGGTACGTCATAAAATGAGCGTCAAACATCAGTGAAAACTAGGCTGAACACAAGACAGGAGAGTACTTTATGTAGACCCCATGTGACTCTTAGATCACAATTCTTTGCTTCTGAAAGGAAAAGAGTCTCCCTGGAGTATGAGGCTTGCTGTGAGAGGTACACTGCTGAATATGCTGTAGTCACCAGACCACCTTTCGAAGCTTTCTGTCGAGTCTCTGAAGCTCCTATTCACATATGGTTCTCCCCTGATACTCATTAAATACTTCTTGAAAGAGATCAGTCTGTTTTTACAGGATTCTATAATGAGAATGTTGCTACATCATGGAACAGGTTTCAGATCATCGTCTTCGTGTTTTATGAGGTTGAGCAAAATTCAGAAGAAAACCGCTACAAGACGAGCATTGCAGATGGCACTGCATGAAGCCAGCAATTAACTGACTTGGCACATTTTCCACTTTTTGCTTTTACAGCACAGGGGATGCTGGAACTGCAAGGCTGTTGGACATTCGATCAGAAGGAAAACGTGTCGTGAGCTGCCATGTGTGTATAAGAGGAATGGTTTTAGGTCAGGTGCCTGTAGTCAGGAACCTATCTTGTGAGTTAACTGTGAACGTGGTTCACTCACAGCCTATCCAAGCAATGACTTGATTGTCTCAGTTTTGTGATGAGAGATTACCGAAATATACAGAATCAGAATCAGAATCAATTTTAATGTCAATTAAATCTTAACAAGGTTTATAAGACACGCATGCAAAGTTGCATGAAACCACGCACACACACAAAAAAAATGATAATAGATAAATATTGAACAAGAGATTGAATTACTCCTGCACGCTATGACGTTTTTGGCAGCAGTTACTGACAAATTTCCCAAACAGTCCCACGAGTTTGTCTTCTTGTATTAGCTGACTGGGTTTAATAACATTTGGAAGGTTGTTTTTTTTAAATTTGTATTAATTCTATTCTATTTTCTTTGTATGATTCGCAGTCATCTAAGAAATAATATTCGTCCTCTACTGTTTGACATTGCAATGTAAACATAGTCTCCTTTCTTTTGGGATGTTCAAATATCTGCCTTTTTCTATTCCTAAATCATGACAGGATATTCTTAATTTGCACAATGATTGGTTTTGATTATAATCAAGATATCCTTCAAGCAAATAAGGTTCGGTTCTGTATTCATGAGTAATTTTATCATAATGATTGTATAATACAAGTGTGTTGAAACTTTCGATTCTGAGCAAAGCAAACTTTCTGCTTTGAGCTATGTATCTAGACTCGGAAAATCTTTACCTCTTTGGAGGCCTCTATGGCCTCTCTAACTTCCAAAGTCCACAGAATTTTTGCCTCCAGTTGTCTTCCGGTCCAAAGGGCCCTAAAAGACACCACCTGTACAAGTCCTGGTGTCTTAAGACTGACTTGATGCGTTCAGCGTGAGTTCAGGTCAGAGACTCTCCGACGAGGTACTTGGCGGACATTTGACGCCCATCTTTTTATCTTGATGGCATGCAAAATGACATGCTGTGCCTGCCCTGTCTGGTGATAATGCAGTGTTAACTCTCTCTCTCCTTCTTCCTCTCCCCCCTCCCATTCTCTCTCTCTCTCTCTCTCTCTCTCTCTCTCTCTCTCTCTCTCAATCTCTCTCTGTGCCCCTTCTTGCGCAATTTTCAACTCCCTCTCTCTAAGCGACATCTCTTTTTAATGCACATTTTTCTCTCTTACATATGATACATTGAAACAGAAAAAAATTTCCATAAAGAATTCACATACATGGAGGAAATGGCGATTGTGCATATGCTCCAACACTGAAACAATCTTTTATTTGCACTGAAGCCAGGTGCTCTTTACTGCAATCTTGTAAAATTTGATCATTGCAATTTATCGGTAATGACCATTAGAACAGAGATGGAGAAATAGATAAATGGAGGGAGAGAGAGTGTATGTGCTTGGGAAACAAAGAGAGAGGGATGAAGGGAGGAATAGAGAGAGTGAGGGAGAAAAAGAGGAGAGAGAGAGGAGGGGGAGGGAAAGAGGGCAAAAGGGAGAGAGAGGGGGGGGACGAAATGGAGGGAGAGAGGGGGAGGGAGGAGGGTGTGTGAGATACAGAGAGGGAGGGGAATAGAGGAAGAGAGAGAGGGGGAGGGGGAAGAAGTAGAGATAGAAAGAGGGGGTTAAGGAGGAAGAGAGAGAGAGATTAGGGGAGGTGCAGGAGGAGATTCGGGTGACTTAGTCACGAAGGCCATTGCTCCTTCCATTCTGCAACTTATTAAAACATTCTCACGGGTGCAAAAGGTGAAGCAAAAACAGAATCACGACATCATAACCGAGAGTTCAGGGAGGAGACAGAGAGAGAGAGAGACAGAGATAGAGACAGAGACAGACAGACACCTCCCCACCCCCACCCACCCACTATGTCCATCCAAGCCAACCCTTCCTTTCCTCCCCCCTCCCCCACCCACACACACCTCTTCCCCACACCCTTCACTTTCTCTTCTGCCTCTCTTCTCTTTAATTGAAGAGTTTGAAATAAGAGAGCAAAATTGAATGGCCCCCAGATTAAAGTGCAAGCCAGCGGAACAGGAGGGCAGGGGTGGAAAGTAATGGTGGTGGTGGTGGTGGTGTGTGTGGGGGTGGGGGGTGGGGGTGATGGCCAAGGTATGTGGGGATGGATGGGGTGGATGGGTGGAAAGCGGGTGGTGCAGAGGGGGGAGGGAGATGGCGGTGATGAAAAATGGATGGGGGAGTGATGGAAAGGGGAAGGGTGGGGTCAGGGGGAAGAGTTGGAGGGGACTCCTGAAAACAGCTGTTGCTTCCAAAATCACACGGTCTGGTAGGTTCTTATTTTAGTGTCTGTCTGTCTGTCTGTCTATCTGTCTGTCTGTCGCTGTCTCTGTCATTGTCTTTGTCTCTGTCTCTGTCTCTCTCTCTGTCGATGTCTCTCTATATCCATTTGTCTCTGTCTCTCTTTTTTTCTCTCTCTCCTACTCAAGTAAGTTTCGGTTAGTATTACTTCTGTCTTCTACAAATGATAACGTTTTTTCGAATCTTGCCATATTTATCTATAAGTTATTAAAAAGAAGGAGTTTCATGATTGGTTAAAGAGAACAGAGCTTTGAGCATACACGTTGTAAGATTATATTCTTAAGCAAATCTGTTCTTACAAAATATGTAATCACCCCCTTCAAATGGGGCCATGGCCTTATTGAATAAACTCTCGTTTCGTTTCGTTTCTCTCTCCTACTCTCTATGTCAATATCTCTCTCTCTCTCTCTCTCTCTCTCTCTCTCTCTCTCTCTCTCTCTCTGTCTATATCTCTCTATATCCATTTGTCTCTGTCTCTCTGTTTTTCTCTCTCTCCTACTCTCTATGTCAATCTCTCTCTCTCCTCTCTCTCTCTCTCTCTCTCTCTCTCTCTCTCTCTCTCTCTCTCTCTCTCTCTCTCTGTCGATATCTCTCAATATCCATTTGTCTCTGTCTCTCTGTTTTTCTCTCTCTCCTACAATGTCAATCTCTCTCTCTCTCTCTCTCTCTCTCTCTCTCTCTCTCTCTCTCTCTCTCTCTCTCTCTCTCTTTCTGTCAATATCTCTCTATATCCATTTGTGTCTCTCTGTTTTTCTCTCTCTCCTACTCTCTATGTCAATCTCTCTCTCCTCTCTCTCTCTCTCTCTCTCTCTCTCTCTCTCTCTCTCTCTCTCTCTCTCTCTGTCGATATCTCTCTATATCCATTTGTCTCTGTCTCTCTGTTTTTCTCCCTCTCCTACTCTCTATGTCAATCTCTCTCTCCTCTGTGTGTGTGTGTGTGTGTGTGTGTGTGTGTGTGTGTGTCGATATCTCTCTATATCCATTTGTCTCTGTCTCTCTGTTTTTCTCTCTCTCCTACTCTCTATGTCACTCTCTCTCTCTCTCTCTCTCTCTCTCTCTCTCTGTTGATACCTCTCTCTATCCATCTCCTTTCCTTGAATTCATGTTTCAGATGCAGAAATAATGGCATCTGGTGTCTACCACCTGGCGAGGGATTCTCTGTACGGCTCACCCCAGCATGCTTACCTGGGT
>NC_134879.1:55995855-55998355 GCF_041734735.1 Babylonia areolata | reverse complement strand
AAACCCTGACCAGTGCGACGTTGGGTTTAAACAAAGGTCAGGCATCTGATATTTTTTTCCCCTTTTTTCTTTTTTTCCCGTCTCTCTCTCTCTCGTCAATGGATCAGTCCTTGTCAACATCTCTGTGCGTGTGCGTGTATGTGTCAAAACCAGAGAGAGAGAGAGAGGTGCAGAGTGCATGTTCGGGTCAGTGAGAAAATGCATCCGTGATGATGCTAGCAAAGTCCTGGCCAGCGTGGGTTTAAGCAAAGGTCAGGCGTCTGATCGTTTTTTGTTTTTGTTTTTTGTTTGTTTTTTGTTTTGTTTTTTTGTTTGGGTTTTTTGTGCTTTTGGGTGTGTTTTTTTGTTTGTTGTTGTCGTTTTGTTGTTTCGTTTGTTTTGTTTGTTTGTTTGTTTTTTGTTTTTTGTTTTGTTTGATTGGGGTTGGTTTGTTTTTTTTTTTGGGGGGGTTGTTGTTGTTTTTTTGTTTTTTTGTTTTTGTTTTGTTTTGTTTTTGTTTTTGTTTTTTGTATCTCTCTTAGCAAATGTGATGTAGCGTCAATGGATCAGTCCGCTCGCTCTGACACCACATTGAAACTGGAGCTGATGTTAGCATTCTGAGACCGGATCCCTCTTCGATTCTGCACGGCATCCAGCTTGACTGACGACGATTAAGAACGGACTGTGTGGCCATGTTGTTGTTTTCTGTCCGCGGAACGAAGTCACGACGTAGGCTGCTCATTCAGCCATGGGTGGAGGAGAGAGAGAGGAAAATCGCAGCGTCTTTCCAAATGAAAGGACAGCACCACACCATGCCGAAACGGGGCCTCGAACGCGGATACTTGGTGAGCACTGGATCGGATGTCTAAAGTGTGACGGATTGCACCACGCACTGCGCCTTCCTGTTAAACTACGTTAAAAAAAAAAAAAAAAAAAAAGACCCAGATCATGTAGCCTGTTTGAGAAAAAGAAAGAAAAAATCTAAAAGGAACAGAGGGAGCAAATTTGGTCAGGATCCAGCGAGGCTGCCCCGGCATGTTTGGTCTGCACTCTCCAAACAACAATAGCAACCAGACCCCCCAGCTGGGTTACCTTGTCAATGGCAGCTCTGCACGACGAGAGAGAGACACAGAGAGAGAGAGAGAGAGAGACGAAGGGGTTCGGGGGGGGGGGAGAGAAACGGATGTGGGGATGGAGAGAGCGGAGAGAGAGGGAGAGAGAGGGCGAGAGAGAGAGAGAAAGAGTGGAGAAAGAAACAGAGAGAGAGAAGGGGGAGAGAGGGAGAGAGAGAGACGAAAGAGAAAGGAGAGGGAGAGAGAGACACGCACACACACAAAGAGACACACAGACACACAGACACAGGCAGACACACAGACAGACAGACACACACACACACACACACACACACACACACACACACACACACACACACACACACACACACACACACACACACAAAAGGCAAGAGACAAAAATCGTTTATTGACGTAAGTATTTGCTCATGTGAAGCATCAAGACAATAATGCATCCGACTAACCGACGATGAAGCGTGGGGCATAAAAAATGTTCCTCCACCCTCAACAATACACACATGCATGCAGAGAGACACAGACACACACACACACACACACACACACACACACACACACACACACACACACACACACACACACACACACACACACACACACAAGGCACACTCAGCATTAAGCGACTAAAATATTCAGTCTTGAATAAATTACAGGATAAATATGTTCAATATTGGAACAGCAGAAAGAACGAGACCATTTCAAGGCTCTCCTTTTATTGCAAAATTGCAAATACTTATACATTACAACCTTACCTGATCAGCTGCAAAAATACTAAACACAGAGGAGCACTATGTCGATTGCGAATAAGTGCACATGAACTTGAAATTGAGCGTGGACGTCACTACAACGTAACTAGGAAAGACCGGCTATGTAAATCATGTGGAGTTATAGAGGATGAACTGCATTTTCTGGACAAGTGTAGTGTGTACTCTGACTTGAGGTCTCGCCTACTTGTGACAGTCAATTCCCAGTCTTCGAATCATTGGCCAGATGGCACTGGCAACACAATAATCCAAAGACCGAGTTCTCTGTTGCCACAAAATTATTTCCAACCAGAACTGGCAAAATACATATATGAATGCTTTAAAGTTCGCAGTCCATAACTATGTCTTATGGAATATCCTGCATGTGCTCACAACTTATTACTTTTACTTTTTGTTTGCTTGTTGTGTTTAGTTTATAGTGTCCATAATTCCTATGATGGTTTTACGATAATTAAATGAGTTCTGAGTTCTGAGTTCACACACACACACACACACACACACACACACACACACACACACACACACACACACACACACACACACACACACACACACACACAGAGAGAGAATTCTGGACAATTAAAATTATTTTTATATACAAACCTGGGTTGGGTTCTCAAGGCCAACCCGACACACTCACTCACTCACTCACACACGTGGGGTTCA
>NC_134879.1:55968355-55980855 GCF_041734735.1 Babylonia areolata | reverse complement strand
TCTCATTCCCACTGCTTGAATCTTTTTTTTTATGAAATCCTGCTTTTGAGAGACTAGGACTCGTACGCATACAGGAAAACAGAGAGAACCAGTGCATTATTTGGAGCCTCAGCTTTCTTCAGAGACTGATGTTCTTGATTCTCCATATGGGCGCGCTTCAGTCTTGCCAGTGTTGTTGTAGTCTGCACAGCTCTTACAAGTATTTCGGTCCTGGACCTTTCTTCACTGATGATTGCGCCAAGGTGCTTGAATTACTTCTCTGTTTCTGGTTGATTCTTGATGACAGTGATCTTCACTTGAATGTTTCTTGATGTTTGTCGCAAGTTTGGCCTTCTCGGCTCAGATCTCCATTCCATACAATCGAATATACAGGAATGTCGATTTTCTAATTAATAATAACAATCATCGTTATGATAGAATGATAATAATCCAAATAATAATAATAAAATAATAATAATAATAATATCATTTATTTTCAGTGTAATATCATCATCTTAGATGAACAGACTATAAATAAATAAACGAACGAACTCCATTCCATACGTGGATGGTTTTCCATCCAAGCGGTTCACCAAAGCCTGCCTTCGCTCCCTCACTGTCTGCCAGCATATCAGTGTCATCATGCCTTCTCTCTCCCTCACTGTGTGCCAGCATATCAGTGTCATCATGCCTTCGCCCCCTCACTGTCTGCCAGCATATCAGTGCCATCATGCCTTCTCTCCTTCACTGTCTGCCAGCATATCAGTGTCATCATGCCTTCTCTCTCCCTCACTGTCTGCCAGCATATCAGTGTCATCATGCCTTCTCTCCTTCACTGTCTGCCAGCATATCAGTGTCATCATGCCTTGTCTCCCTCACTGTCTGCCAGCATATCAGTGCCGTCATGCCTTCTCTCTCCCTCACTGTCTGCCAGCATATCAGTGTCATCATGCCCTCTCTCCCTCACTGTCTGCCAGCATATCAGTGTCTTCATGCCTTCTCTCTCCCTCACTGTCTGCCAGCATATCAGTGTCACCATGCCTTCTCTCTCCCTCACTGTCTGCCAGCATATCAGTGTCACCATGCCTTCTCTCTGCCTCACTGTCTACCAGCATATCTCTGTCATCATGCCTTCTCTCTCCCTCACTGTCTGCCAGCATATCTCTGTCATCATGCCTTCTCTCCTTTACTGTGTGCCAGCATATCAGTGTCATCATGCCTTCTCTCTCCCTCACTGTCTACCAGCATATCAGTGTCATCATGCCCTCTCTCCCTCACTGTCTGCCAGCATATCAGTGTCATCATGCCCTCTCTCCCTCACTGTCTGCCAGCATATCAGTGTCTTCATGCCTTCTCCCTCCTTCACTGTCTACCAGCATATCAGTGTCGTCACGCCTTCTCTCTCCTTCACTGTCTGTCAGCATATCATTGTCATCATGCCTTCTCTCTCCCTCACTGTCTGCCAGCATATCTCTGTCATCATGCCTTCTCTCCTTTACTGTGTGCCAGCATATCAGTGTCATCATGCCTTCTCTCTCCCTCACTGTCTACCAGCATATCTCTGTCATCATGCCTTCTCTCTCCCTCACTGTGTGCCAGCATATCTCTGTCATCATGCCTTCTCTCTCCCTCACTGTCTGCCAGCATATCAGTGTCATCATGCCTTCTCTCTCCCTCACTGTCTACCAGCATATCTCTGTCATCATGCCTTCTCTCTCCCTCACTGTCTGCCAGCATATCAGTGTCATCATGCCTTCTCTCTGCCTCACTGTCTGCCAGCATATCAGTGTCATCATGCCTTCTCTCTCCCTCACTGTCTGCCAGCATATCAGTGTCATCATGCCTTCTCTCTCCCTCACTGTCTGCCAGCATATCAGTGTCATCATGCCTTCTCTCTCCCTCACTGTGTGCCAGCATATCAGTGTCATCATGCCTTCTCTCTCCCTCACTGTCTGTCAGCATATCAGTGTCATCATGCCTTCTCTCTGCCTCACTGTCTGTCAGCATATCAGTGTCATCATGCCTTCTCTCTCCCTCACTGTCTGCCAGCATATCAGTGTCATCATGCCTTCTCTCTCCCTCACTGTCTGTCAGCATATCAGTGTCATCATGCCTTCTCTCTGCCTCACTGTCTGCCAGTATATCAGTGCCATCATGCCTTCTCTCTCCCTCACTGTCTGCCAGCATATCAGTGTCGTCACGCCTTCTCTCCTTCACTGTCTGCCAGCATATCTCTGTCATCATGCCTTCTGTCCTTCACTGTCTGCCAGCATATCAGTGTCGTCATGCCTTCTCTCTCCTTCACTGTCTGCCAGCATATCAGTGTCATCATGCCTTCTCTCTCCCTCACTGTCTACCAGCATATCTCTGTCATCATGCCTTCTCTCTCCCTCACTGTGTGCCAGCATATCTCTGTCATCATGCCTTCTCTCTCCCTCACTGTCTGCCAGCATATCAGTGTCATCATGCCTTCTCTCTCCCTCACTGTCTACCAGCATATCTCTGTCATCATGCCTTCTCTCTCCCTCACTGTCTGCCAGCATATCAGTGTCATCATGCCTTCTCTCTGCCTCACTGTCTGCCAGCATATCAGTGTCATCATGCCTTCTCTCTCCCTCACTGTCTGCCAGCATATCAGTGTCATCATGCCTTCTCTCTCCCTCACTGTCTGCCAGCATATCAGTGTCATCATGCCTTCTCTCTCCCTCACTGTGTGCCAGCATATCAGTGTCATCATGCCTTCTCTCTCCCTCACTGTCTGTCAGCATATCAGTGTCATCATGCCTTCTCTCTGCCTCACTGTCTGTCAGCATATCAGTGTCATCATGCCTTCTCTCTCCCTCACTGTCTGCCAGCATATCAGTGTCATCATGCCTTCTCTCTCCCTCACTGTCTGTCAGCATATCAGTGTCATCATGCCTTCTCTCTGCCTCACTGTCTGCCAGTATATCAGTGCCATCATGCCTTCTCTCTCCCTCACTGTCTGCCAGCATATCAGTGTCGTCACGCCTTCTCTCCTTCACTGTCTGCCAGCATATCTCTGTCATCATGCCTTCTGTCCTTCACTGTCTGCCAGCATATCAGTGTCGTCATGCCTTCTCTCTCCTTCACTGTCTGCCAGCATATCAGTGTCATCATGCCTTCTCTCTCCCTCACTGTCTACCAGCATATCTCTGTCATCATGCCTTCTCTCTCCCTCACTGTGTGCCAGCATATCAGTGTCATCATGCCTTCTCTCTCCCTCACTGTCTGCCAGCATATCAGTGTCGTCACGCCTTCTCTCATTCACTGTCTGCCAGCATATCATTGTCATCATGCCTTCTCTCTGCCTCACTGTCTGTCAGCATATCATTGTCATCATGCCTTCTCTCTGCCTCACTGTCTGCCAGCATATCATTGTCATCATGCCTTCTCTCTGCCTCACTGTCTGCCAGCATATCATTGTCATCATGCCGCCTCTCTGCCTCACTGTCTGTCAGCATATCATTGTCATCATGCCTTCTCTCTCCTTCACTGTGTGCCAGCATATCAGTGTCATCATGCCTTCTCTCTCCCTCACTGTCTGCCAGCATATCAGTGTCATCATGCCTTCTCTCCTTCACTGTCTGCCAGCATATCAGTGTCTTCATGCCTTCTCTGTCCTTCACTGTCTGCCAGCATATCAGTGTCATCATGCCTTCTCTCCCTCACTGTCTGCCAGCATATCAGTGTCATCGTGCACTCAGTGAACACTCTTAATCTATGACACATTGAATACAGATAAAGGCGAGTACATGAACAATCATTTTATCCTAAAAAATCCGATCAGTTGACATACGGCTTTGTTTCCTGGTGCCGACAGGGGCATATTGGTTCAGACGCTGCTTTATTCCAGACAACATTTTATTGATTCCAGGCAGCACGGGTCACATAGTGCAGCGTACAGACCCATAACTTCATGTGCCGCCAGATCCAGTGTATGCAGTCAGTTCTTGCTTCATTGATACTGGTTTCAGGAGAGAACTCAGCGGGTTTTTTTTGGTTTTTTGTGTTGTTTTTTTGGGGGGGGGGGGGTAGTTTTTTTTGTTTTGTTGTTTTTTGCTCGTTTTTTTTTTGTTTTTGTTTTTGGTTTTTGGTTTTTTTTGGTTTGTTTTGTTGTTTTTTCTGCCCCTTCATCTGCACCGTTTCAGTGGCATTGCTCCCACGCCGCTCATTCCGAGTCCCGCAAACACAGTCTCACCCGGGTTCGCCTGTCACACTCCCAGCGTCGGCAGTCCGAAGGGAACTATCGATGTTAGGTCACCAGGAGGCCACACAGCACAGGAGACCCTGCACTGCTGCTGAGTCACTTCGGTGGTGTTCAGTGGTGCCTGTCCTGATTTAACGTGCTCAGGACACCACCTACTAAGCCCCCTACTAACGACAATAATGGCATACTCTGAGCGTTTCTTGTATGTATATTTCTATCAGTTCTATTCTGACGTTTTAACCCATTGACTGCTGCCGACGACTGTCCTCGTGCCAGTTATTAAAGACTGTTGCCTCACTGAAATCAGACAGAGCTTACAGGTCAGGACGCCAGTCAGTCGCTATTCTTTATTTGGATTTTACCACTGGCGGCTTCGGTGCATTTGTTCAGCAACGTCAGCTACACCGCGCTTCAGATTCAGGCTACACAGATATCATTTTATCAAGCATCAGCGGTCAAGGGGTTAAGAAGATGGCATGATAAGAGAGTGTGTACGAAGTGGGTGTAAGGAAAGGGAGGGTGCGAGGCTGAGTGGCAGGGAAGGGTGGTGTGTGTGTGGGGGGGGATGTGGGAGGGTGGGGGGGACAATTATTGCGGAATTCTACTTGGTTCGCGTACAACATTTTTTGGGGGGTGGTGGTGTGTCATTGACAGGACCTCAATGGCTGTCTCTCCATGTGTTCTGTGTCTCAGTCGCTGTCTCTCTTTTATCTTTCTGTGCATGGAGCGAAGAGGCGGTGGTCAAATGGCTCGGGGTCACACCCAGAAAGTGTCACGGAAGTAAGACGTCATTTATCACTGTAATCCCCTTCTGTGTTGGGGCTAACATGATTGTTCCTGGGTTGTTCCTCCTTTGATATCTCTCTAACAAAAAACAAAAAACAAAAAAAACAATGGGCAGCGTCTTGTCTCTGTCACTGATTCTGTGTCTCTGTCTATCTGTCTGTCTGTCTGTCTGTATCTGTGTGTGTGTGTGTGTGTGTGTGTGTGTGTCTGTTACTGTCTCTCTCTCTCTCTCACTTTCTGATTGCATATCTCTGTCTCTCTCTGTCTCTCTCTGTCTCTCTCTGTCTCTCTCTCTCTCTCTCTCTCTCTCTCTCTATATATATATATATATATATATATATATATATATGCAAACATAACTCTGGAAGAAATAATATGTACGAGCGAAACATCGCTCCTGGAGTAATCTATGCAAGTGTAAAATGCCGTTCGTTCATCCATGCGTGAAAGCGTGCGCGTGTTTACCTATGAAACCGCCCCATCATTGCGTCATTGTGCGCAACTGACGCCGTATGTGCCCCCACAGCAAGAAACAAAGCACACTTCTAATTGAAGACAAACAGCCAAATACAGCCGCACACCCAAAGGAACCCCCCCCCCCCCCCCCCAACGCAAGTATTGTAAAAGGGAACAGAAGTAGCCCCCGCGGCGGCTCCTTGCAGTGGCCAGCAGTATACTGGCATCCGATCCATGGGAGCTGTCAACATCAGCAGCCCCGTGACATGCTCCAAGGACGGAACTGTTGGCTGCATGGTGACTGTCTCGCTGTTAGAATATCCGTCCGGCACCCCCACTCCCTTCCCACCCACATCCCTACCCCTCCCCTCCCCACACACACACCCCACTTGCCAATCAGACTGCAAAAATCTGGCTCTGAACAAACAGTGATCTGTCAGGCCTTTCTGTCTAGCCTGTTTGTTGACTCAGAGGCGATTCCTCCAGCCTTGTGACGGACCGCCCACTAAGCTGGAGGGGATCCAAATCCGATTGTTCCGCTGATAACCACTCTGTGTATCTCCTGCCGAGTCCTTGTCAACTGCTGGGGGAGGTGGGGGGGTGAAACTGGTGGTTGTTGTAGTGGTGGTGGTTGTGGTGGTGGCGATGGTGGTGGTGGTGGTGGTGGTGGTGATGGTGATGATGATGTGATGTGCCAACTCTCTCCTTTTCTCTGCACTTTCTTCCTCGGATACTCGAACGCACATAGACACACACACACACACACACACACACACACACACACACACACACACACACACACACACACACACACACACACACACACACACTCACACGCACGTACGCACGCACGCACGCACACACACACACACTCTCTCTCTCTCTCTCTCTCTCTCTCTCTCTCTCTCTCCCTCCTGCATGTCTGGCATTGGTTGTGATATGTATCTGCCCAGCTGTGGTGGACTAGTTTTTAGTAGTATTAATTGTAGCAGAGCAATGGCAGCAGCAATTTGTAATGAGGAAGTTGGTGAAACTGTACGCAGACAAAAAACAAACAAACAAACAACAACAAACAAAAAAACAAGAAAAAAAAACTGATCTGACAGGTTGCACGCTTGTTCACAGGTATCTGTTGCTTTTCACCCCACCCCCACCCCTCCCTACCCAGACACAGTGATGGTGTGTGTGTGTGTGTGTGTGTGTGTGTGTGTGTGTGTGTGTGTGTGTGTGTGTGTGTGTGTGTGATGATGATGATGATGATTGCAAAAGGATATCGAAAACACTGGGAGGGAGCTGACATTCTTTTAGATCTTTCTTGGCATTTATGTCGTGTTTCTGCACGATCATCGAAAGAAATTGAAACAGCTACAACAACAGAAAGGAGAAAGTAAGAGGATTTTTATTTGCCTCGAAACACGTTCAAGGTCATAGCCAGAAACAATTTCAATTGTTTGATTGTATAAATACATCTTTATAAATGAACGAAACGCTGTGAACAGATTCTGGAGAAGGAGTAGCCTTGTTTGCAGGTTTTAGAATGGGTTGTATAATGCCTCCTCCTTTTGTTGATTTGTTTATATGTGTTTTATTCAATGTAAAGGTATGATAGGACAAGTTCATTATTCATTTGCTTCGTTTAGGATATTTTAGGAACGTGCATAAAGAAAGAAAGAAATACTGGAGAAAAAAGGAAGGGTGGAGGTGCGGGTGGGTGCGGGAAGTGGGGGGAAGAGGAGAGAGAGAAAAAAATGCTCATGAGTGTTCGGTATACGAGTGGGACTCGGCGACATTTTAACTGGCTGACATCGAGGCTGCAGTTAACTGCGCACTGGTTCCAGTGGGAATGACAACCAGACAAACCTCAGGGATATTACAGTTACATGGTATCATCTCTCACCCTTCTTGAAGTGGTCAGAATTATGTGGGTCGTAATTAATATGACGATCCCCTTGCTGTCCTTGAAGTTCTTCTGATGTCAGCTAGATTATCTCGGGGGAGGGGTGTATGTGTGTGTGTGTGTGTGGGGGGGGGGGGGGGTAATGTGTAAAAAGCACACAACAAGGTTATCGGCTTGGTAACATGTAAAGAACACGATATGTACATTGCGCTCTCTCTGCTGATATAATAAAGTTATTCTGATTTTGATTCTGATTGATGAGACAAAGCTCAGTATTATGCATTCCTTTGTCATTCATTTTTCTGCTGATGTAAATGTAGTTTTGAAAGGAAGCTTCCTGAATTATCGGTTGTTTTCCTGGATGGCATTTTTTTTATGATGATTTGCAAGCAGGAGAAGTGTTTCAGAGAAATAGGAGAAGGCATGAGAGAAAAAGAGGGTGAGGGAGAGAGAGAGTGGGAGGAGGAAGGAGGGACGGGGGTGCTAGGAGGGGTTGATGTTGATCAGATCAAAGAGGTGCCACACAGCGCCTGCTGTATCAGAGTACATTGCGTTCCAGACAGCCTTTAGGCTGCCTCTCTCTCTCTCTCTCTCTCTCTCTCTCTCTCTCTCTCTCTCTCTCTCTCTCTCCCACTCTCTCTTTGTCTGTCTCTCTCCCTCCCTTCTTTCTCGCGCTCTCACTCTCTGTTTCTCTGTACCTGTCTCTTGTCTGTTTGTCTGTCATTCTCTTACTCTCTATCTCTGTCTCTCTATATGTCTCTGGTTATTCTACGCCCCCCCCCCCTCCCCACGATCACCCGCTCCCCCCCACTCCCCCGCCCCCCTTTGTCCTTCTCTCTTTCTCCATGATTTGCAAAGGGTTTTGTTTGTATATGTGTACATATAGCTGTCATTTCTTCTTTTTTTCAATGCGTAAGATATAGAACTTCAAAGGGTTTTTTTTTAATGTGAGGTCAAAATCCTGCTTGCGCTGACCCAGTAAAATAAACACACATTCAAAACCGAAAACTCTTTATTTCCTCTGAAACAAGAGACACCCAGTTGCAAATATTGGGGGAAAAAGAAGTGTGTGTATGTGTGTTCGTTCTTTAGTTTAACGTCTTTTCACTGTAAGTGATATTAGACGATGGTCTAGTGGTTAGGATCTCGCGTTGTGTGTGTGTGTGTGTGTGTGTGTGTGTGTGTGTGTGTGTGTGTGTGTGTGCAGGGATGGGATGTGGAGCTGGGGAGTGAGTGTCTGATTGCTTTGAGAGAATTTGGAGGGGAGGAGGGGAAGAGGCTGACGGCCCAGTTCTTTAGACCTTGCATTAGCATCTGTGCTATTTCGTGAGAGTCAAGATTTTTTTGATTTTTTTTCAATTATATGTATAATATTATATATATTTTTTCACTTATTATTTTACTTTCTTGTTCATATGTCCCCAACACTAACAGTCTCTTCCAACCCCCTTCCCTCACTCCTGCCCTCTTACCCCCCGCCCACTTTCTCTCACCCTTCCCTTTCAGAGCCCTTTCTTTCCTTCACACACTCACACTGACAGTTCTACTCACCCTGCTTTGTTTTTTGTGTCCTTTCCTGTCACTTCTCATCACTTTCCTTTCCTGAACTTCACTCTCTCTCTCCCTCTCTGTCTGTACCTTTCTGTCTGTCACTCACTCATTTCATTTGCCTGAAGAAGAGCCTGTTGCTCGATACGTCGCCTCTTTTATCCTAAGTAAGTCGACTTTTACCAAGATTTTTTTAGTCTACTTCCCACTATCAAAAAAAAAGAGCAAAAAAAAAAAAAAAACAAACAGTTCATGCGTGTGTGTTTGTGCCTGTTCACGTTTGTGTGTGAGCCATGATGTGTTCACATGTAAAACTGTTACATCCTTGCACTATTTTAGCTTGACAGACGTTGCCACGGTTTCAAAATAAAAAAAATAAATATATAAAGAAACAAGTTCCTCCAAATGAGAAAACAACAACAACAACCCTAAAAGCAAGCATTGAAAAATGTGAGTGAAACTGATCTTTGCCAGCTGCATCCACGTCGCCGTCAACATCAGCAGTCTGGTACCACATTACCAGAGGGGCGACGTCGTGTCTGCTGCATGGTGACGTCTCAGTACACAGGATGTCCATTTGACACCCTCAGCCCCCGCAGCTCTGGCTGTGAACATACAGCGATCTATCAGGGGAGCTTTCTGTCCGCCTGTTTGTTGACTCAGCGGCAAACTGTCCAGACAAGGTCCACTGGGGGACGGGACAGCCCGTGGGCTGAAAGAAGTTGGTCCAAATCCCATTGATCACTGATAAGTGTCTGTATCTGCCTCTCTGTCTCCACCCTGTTCTTCCTTTCTTTTTGTGCCTGCTTTGGTCAGGGTTGTTTTTTGTACCCATATAGCTGTAATGGTTTTCTTTCGAATGCATAAGTATGTGTGTGTATGTTTATGTGTGTGTTTGTGTAAGTGTGTTTGTCTGTCTCTGTGTCGGTGCATGGGGGAGGTGAGAAGGAGTGTGATGGTTCAGAAGGAATTTGGAAGGTAGGGGAGGTAGCTGACAGCCCAGTTCTTTTGACCTTGCACTGCATGTACAATTTGTTTCATGACAGTCATTGAAAAAGTTTATTTTAAAAGAAAACGCGAACGTATGTTGTTTCTGCTCTGTGTGTTCACCCTTAAAACGGTTACTTCCTCACGCTGTTTTGCGTGGTCCACGTTGCCACGGCTTTTAAGCACCTCTAATTGATGAAAAACAATGCTGAATGCAGCCCCACTGGGGAATCTAAATGCGAGTGTTGATAAAGGGGAGTAAAACTGGTCTTTCCAAATCTCTTCCGTGGCAGTCAGCAGTCCGCTACTGTATGACCGGAGGGGCGACGTCGTGTCTGCTGCATGGTGACGTCTCAGTACACAGGATGTCCATTTGACACCCTCAGCCCCCGCAGCTCTGGCTGTGAACATACAGCGATCTATCAGGGGAGCTTTCTGTCCGCCTGTTTGTTGACTCAGCGGCAAACTGTCCAGACAAGGTCCACTGGGGGACGGGACAGCCCGTGGGCTGAAAGAAGTTGGTCCAAATCCCATTGATCACTGATAAGTGTCTGTCTCACTATCTCTGTCTGTCTGTCTGTCTGTCTTATCACTGATAAGTGTCTGTATCTGCCTCTCTGTCTCCTCCCTGTTCTTCCTTTCTTTTTGTGCCTGCTTTGGTCAGGGTTGTTTTTTGTACCCATATAGCTGTAATGGTTTTCTTTCGAATGCTTAAGTATTTGTGTGTGTGTTTATGTGTGTGTTTGTGTGTATGAGTATGTGTGTTTGTCTGTCTCTGTATCAGTGCATGAGGGGGTGGGGGGGGGTGAGTGGGAGTGTGATGGTTCAGAAGGAATTTGGAAGGTAGGGGAGGTAGCTGACACCTTGCATTGCATGTACAATTTGTTTCATGACAGTCATTGGAAAACATTATTTTAAAAGAAAAACGCGAACGTATGTTGTTTGTGCTGTGTGTGTTCATGTGTTTGCGCTGTGTGTGCATTCACCCTTAAAACGGTTACTTCCTCACGCTGTTTTGCGTGGTCCACGTTGCCACGGCTTTTAAGCACCTCTAATTGAAGAAAAACAATGCTGAATGCAGCCCCACTGGGGAAACTAAATGCGAGTGTTGATAAAGGGGAGTAAAACTGGTCTTTTCAAACCTCTTCCGTGGCGGGCGCTGTCAACATCAGCAGTCCGCTACTGTATGACCGGAGGGGCGACGTCGTGTCTGCTGCATGGTGACGTCTCAGTACTCAGGATGTCCATTTGACACCCTCAGCCCCCACAGCTCTGGCTGTGAACATACAGCGATCTATCAGGGGAGCTTTCTGTCCGCCTGTTTGTTGACTCAGCGGCAAACTGTCCAGACAAGGTCCACTGGGGGACGGGACAGCTCGTGGGCTGAATGAAGTTGGTCAAAATCCGACTGTTCACTGATAAGTGTCTGTCTCACTATCTCTGTCTGTCTGTCTGTCTGTCTGTCTGTCTGTATGTATGTATGTATCTCTCTCTCTCTCTCTCTCTCTCTCTCTCTCTCTCTCCTCACTATATGTGTGTGTTCTCCACGATGCATGTCCTGTACGCATTTTTCTTTTCTTTTCTTTTCTTCTTCCTTCAAATATGTGTGCACTGTTTGCAGTGGACTGTTTGTAATGGATGTAGATTACCAAGGACATATTGCATGAATAGGCGACACCTAAAATCTGAGTTGTATATAAATCCTGGAATGAAAACGTTTTGAGATCTATGTTCCGAGTTCTGAGCTCTCTCTCTCTCTCCCTCTCTCTCTCTGGGTCTCTCTCTGTCTCTGTCTCTCTGTCTCTGTCTCTGTCTGTCTCTGTCTCTCTGTCTCTGTCTCTGTCTCTGTCTCTCTCTCTCTCTCTCTCTCTCTCTCTCTCTCTCTCGCAGTATGTGTGTGTGTGTGTGTGTGTGAGGGCATGATAAAAGCTTTAAGTTTACCCATGTTACTCTCAATAAAGCATTTGTCATTGTCATTGCCTTTATCAATCTCTCTCTCTCTCTTTCTCTCTCTCTCCCTGCCTCTGTCTTTGTCTCTCTCTGTCTGTCTCTTTTTCTCTCTGTGTCTGTCTCTCACTCGTGTGTGTGTGTGTGTGTGTGCGTGTGTGTGTGTGTGTGTGTGTGCATGGTGTAAAGCTTTCAGTTTATCCATTTTACCCTCAACAAAACGTTTGTCATTGTCATGTCTCTCCACCAGAGGCCACGTATTTCACAGCTGCTAGCGGTGTGGTGTGGTGGTGGTGGAGATGGAGGTGGCGGCTGCTGCTGTTTGTGAGGTATGCCAACTCTCTTCCCACCCCCACCCCCGTCCCCATCCCTCGCACACACTCCTGTACACAAACATGCGAACACACAGGCGTAAGACTGGTGAACATACCTGCACGTATTGTGTATGCACACGAGGAGACATGCCAAAAAATACTAAAGCGATGAATGAACCAAGGACTGCTGGCAAAGACTAGACCTAAACGTTTGAACCTAATAAAGAATCAAACGACAAATTAGAGGGGACAGGAGTTGTGAGGGGGGTGGGGGGGGGGTGTGCAGAATAACGAGTGGCACAGAGAGAGAGAGAGAGAAGATAATAAGATTGAATGCTTTAAAGGTAATGAATGCACT
>NC_134879.1:55955855-55963355 GCF_041734735.1 Babylonia areolata | reverse complement strand
TGGGACACACACCACACACGACGCGAACGTACGCACATTTGTCCGCGCGGGCGGGCGTGCGCACAGAGAGAGAGATAGAGAGAGAGGGAGGGGGAGAGAGTGGGAGAGACAGACAGACAGATAAGGCAGACAGACAGGCAGAGTGAGTGTGCAAAAGCACAAACTCTTTTCAGATTAAGTACAGTTTTTCCGGTGATTTCGAAAGTTCAGAATAGTCTCAGAGAAGAGTGTACACGTTTATGCGAAAACTCTCTCTGTCTGTCTATCTCTCTCTCTCTCTCTCTCTCTCTCTCTCTCTCTCTCTCTCTCTCTCTCTCTCTCTCTCTCTCTCTCTCTCTCTCTCTCTCTCTCTCTCACGCACACACACACACACACACACACACACACACACACACACACACACACACACACACACAGAGAGAGAGAGAGAAAGCGAGCGCGGATGTGCGCTTATGCATACATGCATATACGTACACACACATATATACACACAAAAATCCACGTGCGCGCGCGCGTGCTCACACACACACACACACACACACACACACACACACACACACACACACACACACACACACACACGTATAAGCATTGACCGTTCGTATGAATACTTTCTGGAAGAAACCTCATTTGAAAGGATGAATAAACATGTCAACATCTCGAAACTTTGAATTGTGTATTCAGAAATCTGAAGACTGGAATGCGGCATCATAGTTTGCATAAGCAGGCGTGTGTTTGTATGTTTGGTTGGGTTTGTTGGGTTTTTTTGCATTTCATTTTGTTGTAGTTGTTTTTTTTTCATCGATGCATCACACTTCTCTCTCTCTCTCTCTCTCACCCTCTCCACCTCAACCCCCTCTCTGTCTCTGTCTCTCTGCTGTGTCTCTGTCTCTCTCTCCCCACCCTCACCCCCAGCCACCTCTCCCTCTTTATGTCTATCTTTTCTCCGGCTCGGCTTCTCTGTCTCTTTGTCTCTGTCTCTGTCTCCCTCTCTGTCTCCCTCTCTGTCTCCCTCTCTGTCTCTTTGTCTCTGTCTCCCTCTCTGTCTCCCTCTCTGTCTCCCTCTCTGTCTCCCTCTCTGTCTCCCTCTGCTGTCTCCCTCTCTGTCTCCCTCTGCTGTCTCCCTCTCTGTCACACTCTCTGTCTCCCTCTTTATGTCTATCTTTTCTCCGGCTCGGCTTCTCTGTCTCTTTGTCTCTGTCTCTGTCACTGTCTCCCTCTCTGTCTCCCTCTCTGTCTCCCTCTCTGTCTCCCTCTCTGTCTCCCTCTGCTGTCTCCCTCTCTGTCACACTCTGCTGTCTCCCTCTCTGTCACACTCTCTGTCTCCCTCTCTGTCTCCCTCAGCTGTCTCCCTCTGCTGTCTCCCTCTCTGTCACACTCTGCTGTCTCCCTCTCTGTCACACTCTCTGTCTCCCTCTCTGTCTCCCTCTCTATCTCCCTCTCTGTCTCCCTCTCTGTCTCCCTCTGCTGTCTCCCTCTCTGTCTCCCTCTGCTGTCTCCCTCTCTGTCACACTCTCTCCCTCTGCTGTCTCCCTCTCTGTCTCCCTCTCTATCTCCCTCTCTGTCTCCCTCTCTGTCTCCCTCTGCTGTCTCCCTCTCTGTCACACTCTCTGTCTCCCTCTCTGTCTCCCTCTGCTGTCTCCCTCTCTGTCACACTCTCTCCCTCTGCTGTCTCCCTCTCTGTCTCCCTCTCTATCTCCCTCTCTGTCTCCCTCTCTGTCTCCCTCTGCTGTCTCCCTCTCTGTCACACTCTCTGTCTCCCTCTCTGTCTCCCTCTGCTGTCTCCCTCTCTGTCTCCCTCTGCTGTCTCCCTCTCTGTCACACTCTCTGTCTCCCTCTCTGTCTCCCTCTGCTGTCTCCCTCTCTGTCACACTCTCTGTCTCCCTCTCTGTCTCCCTCTGCTGTCTCCCTCTCTGTCTCCCTCTGCTGTCTCCCTCTGCTGTCTCCCTCTCTGTCTCCCTCTGCTGTCTCCCTCTCTGTCACACTCTCTGTCTCCCTCTGCTGTCTCCCTCTCTGTCTCCCTCTGCTGTCTCCCTCTCTGTCTCCCTCTGCTGTCTCCCTCTCTGTCTCCCTCTCTGTCTCCCTCTGCTGTCTCCCTCTCTGTCTCCCTCTGCTGTCTCCCTCTGCTGTCTCCCTCTCTGTCTCCCTCTGCTGTCTCCCTCTCTGTCACACTCTCTGTCTCCCTCTGCTGTCTCCCTCTCTGTCTCCCTCTGCTGTCTCCCTCTCTGTCTCCCTCTGCTGTCTCCCTCTCTGTCTCCCTCTCTGTCTCCCTCTGCTGTCTCCCTCTCTGTCACACTCTCTGTCTCCCTCTCTGTCTCCCTCTGCTGTCTCCCTCTCTGTCACACTCTCTGTCTCCCTCTCTGTCTCCCTCTGCTGTCTCCCTCTCTGTCTCCCTCTGCTGTCTCCCTCTGCTGTCTCCCTCTCTGTCTCCCTCTGCTGTCTCCCTCTCTGTCTCCCTCTGCTGTCTCCCTCTCTGTCACACTCTCTGTCTCCCTCTGCTGTCTCCCTCTCTGTCTCCCTCTGCTGTCTCCCTCTCTGTCTCCCTCTGCTGTCTCCCTCTCTGTCACACTCTCTGTCTCCCTCTGCTGTCTCCCTCTCTGTCACACTCTCTGTCTCCCTTTCTGTCACACTCTCTGTCTCCCTCTCTGTCTCCCTCTCTGTCTCCCTCTGCTGTCTCCCTCTCTGTCTCCCTCTGCTGTCTCCCTCTCTGTCTCCCTTTCTGTCACACTCTCTGTCTCCCTCTCTGTCACACTCTCTGTCTCCCTCTGCTGTCTCCCTCAGCTGTCTCCCTCTGCTGTCTCCCTCTCTGTCTCCCTTTCTGTCTCCCTCTCTGTCTCCCTTTCTGTCACACTCTCTGTCTCCCTTTCTGTCACACTCTCTGTCTCCCTCTGCTGTCTCCCTCTCTGTCACACTCTCTGTCTCCCTTTCTGTCACACTCTCTGTCTCCCTCTCTGTCTCCCTCTGCTGTCTCCCTCTCTGTCTCCCTCTGCTGTCTCCCTCTCTGTCTCCCTTTCTGTCACACTCTCTGTCTCCCTCTCTGTCACACTCTCTGTCTCCCTCTGCTGTCTCCCTCAGCTGTCTCCCTCTGCTGTCTCCCTCTCTGTCTCCCTTTCTGTCTCCCTTTCTGTCACACTCTCTGTCTCCCTTTCTGTCACACTCTCTGTCTCCCTCTCTGTCTCCCTTTCTGTCACACTCTCTGTCTCCCTCTCTGTCTCCCTCTCTGTCTCCCTCTCTGTCACACTCTCTGTCTCCCTCTCTGTCACACTCTCTGTCTCCCTCTCTGTCTCCCTCTCTGTCTCACTCTCTGTCTCCCTCTCTGTCTCCCTCTGCTGTCTCCCTCTCTGTCACACTCTCTGTCTCCCTCTCCGTCACACTCTGCTGTCTCCCTTTCTGTCTCCCTCTCTGTCTCCCTCTGCTGTCTCCCTCTCTGTCTCCCTCTGCTGTCTCCCTCTCTGTCTCCCTCTCTGTCTCCCTCTGCTGTCTCCCTCTCTGTCTCCCTCTGCTGTCTCCCTCTCTGTCACACTCTCTGTCTCCCTCTGCTGTCTCCCTCTCTGTCACACTCTCTGTCTCCCTTTCTGTCACACTCTCTGTCTCCCTCTCTGTCTCCCTCTCTGTCTCCCTTTCTGTCACACTCTCTGTCTCCCTTTCTGTCACACTCTCTGTCTCCCTCTCTGTCTCCCTCTCTGTCTCCCTCTCTGTCTCCCTCTCTGTCTCCCTCTGCTGTCTCCCTCTCTGTCATACTCTCTGTCTCCCTTTCTGTCTCCCTCTGCTGTCTCCCTCTCTGTCACACTCTCTGTCTCCCTCTCTGTCTCCCTTTCTGTCACACTCTCTGTCTCCCTCTCTGTCTCCCTCTCTGTCTCCCTTTCTGTCTCCCTCTCTGTCTCCCTCTCTGTCTCCCTTTCTGTCTCCCTCTCTGTCTCCCTTTGTCTCCCTCTCTGTCTCCCTTTCTGTCACACTCTCTGTCTCCCTCTCTGTCTCCCTTTCTGTCACACTCTCTGTCTCCCTCTCTGTCTCCCTCTCTGTCTCCCTTTCTGTCACACTCTCTGTCTCCCTCTCTGTCTCCCTCTCTGTCTCCCTCTCTGTCACACTCTCTGTCTCCCTCTCTGTCACACTCTCTGTCTCCCTCTCTGTCTCCCTCTCTGTCTCCCTCTCTGTCTCCCTCTCTGTCTCCCTCTCTGTCACACTCTCTGTCTCCCTCTCTGTCACACTCTCTGTCTCCCTCTCTGTCACACTCTCTGTCTCCCTCTCTGTCTCACTCTCTGTCTCCCTCTCTGTCTCCCTCTGCTGTCTCCCTCTCTGTCACACTCTCTGTCTCCCTCTCTGTCTCCCTCTGCTGTCTCCCTCTCTGTCACACTCTCTGTCTCCCTCTCTGTCTCCCTCTGCTGTCTCCCTCTCTGTCTCCCTCTCTGTCTCCCTCTGCTGTCTCCCTCTCTGTCACACTCTCTGTCTCCCTCTCTGTCTCCCTCTGCTGTCTCCCTTTTTGTCTCCCTCTCTGTCTCCCTCTGCTGTCTCCCTCTCTGTCTCCCTCTGCTGTCTCCCTCTCTGTCATACTCTCTGTCTCCCTTTCTGTCTCCCTCTGCTGTCTCCCTCTCTGTCTCCCTCTGCTGTCTCCCTTTCTGTCACACTCTTTCTGCACCCCTCTGGCACCCTCGCTCGCCCCTCTCTCTCGCCCCTCTCTCTCTCGGACATACACGCGCTCTCTCTCTGTTTTTTTTTCATCGATGCATCACACTTCTCTCTCTCTCTCTCTCTCACCCTCTCCACCTCAACCCCCTCTCTGTCTCTGTCTCTCTGCTGTGTCTCTGTCTCTCTCTCCCCACCCTCACCCCCAGCCACCTCTCCCTCTTTATGTCTATCTTTTCTCCGGCTCGGCTTCTCTGTCTCTTTGTCTCTGTCTCTGTCTCCCTCTCTGTCTCCCTCTCTGTCTCCCTCTCTGTCTCTTTGTCTCTGTCTCCCTCTCTGTCTCCCTCTCTGTCTCCCTCTCTGTCTCCCTCTCTGTCTCCCTCTGCTGTCTCCCTCTCTGTCTCCCTCTGCTGTCTCCCTCTCTGTCACACTCTCTGTCTCCCTCTTTATGTCTATCTTTTCTCCGGCTCGGCTTCTCTGTCTCTTTGTCTCTGTCTCTGTCACTGTCTCCCTCTCTGTCTCCCTCTCTGTCTCCCTCTCTGTCTCCCTCTCTGTCTCCCTCTGCTGTCTCCCTCTCTGTCACACTCTGCTGTCTCCCTCTCTGTCACACTCTCTGTCTCCCTCTCTGTCTCCCTCAGCTGTCTCCCTCTGCTGTCTCCCTCTCTGTCACACTCTGCTGTCTCCCTCTCTGTCACACTCTCTGTCTCCCTCTCTGTCTCCCTCTCTATCTCCCTCTCTGTCTCCCTCTCTGTCTCCCTCTGCTGTCTCCCTCTCTGTCTCCCTCTGCTGTCTCCCTCTCTGTCACACTCTCTCCCTCTGCTGTCTCCCTCTCTGTCTCCCTCTCTATCTCCCTCTCTGTCTCCCTCTCTGTCTCCCTCTGCTGTCTCCCTCTCTGTCACACTCTCTGTCTCCCTCTCTGTCTCCCTCTGCTGTCTCCCTCTCTGTCACACTCTCTCCCTCTGCTGTCTCCCTCTCTGTCTCCCTCTCTATCTCCCTCTCTGTCTCCCTCTCTGTCTCCCTCTGCTGTCTCCCTCTCTGTCACACTCTCTGTCTCCCTCTCTGTCTCCCTCTGCTGTCTCCCTCTCTGTCTCCCTCTGCTGTCTCCCTCTCTGTCACACTCTCTGTCTCCCTCTCTGTCTCCCTCTGCTGTCTCCCTCTCTGTCACACTCTCTGTCTCCCTCTCTGTCTCCCTCTGCTGTCTCCCTCTCTGTCTCCCTCTGCTGTCTCCCTCTGCTGTCTCCCTCTCTGTCTCCCTCTGCTGTCTCCCTCTCTGTCACACTCTCTGTCTCCCTCTGCTGTCTCCCTCTCTGTCTCCCTCTGCTGTCTCCCTCTCTGTCTCCCTCTGCTGTCTCCCTCTCTGTCTCCCTCTCTGTCTCCCTCTGCTGTCTCCCTCTCTGTCTCCCTCTGCTGTCTCCCTCTGCTGTCTCCCTCTCTGTCTCCCTCTGCTGTCTCCCTCTCTGTCACACTCTCTGTCTCCCTCTGCTGTCTCCCTCTCTGTCTCCCTCTGCTGTCTCCCTCTCTGTCTCCCTCTGCTGTCTCCCTCTCTGTCTCCCTCTCTGTCTCCCTCTGCTGTCTCCCTCTCTGTCACACTCTCTGTCTCCCTCTCTGTCTCCCTCTGCTGTCTCCCTCTCTGTCACACTCTCTGTCTCCCTCTCTGTCTCCCTCTGCTGTCTCCCTCTCTGTCTCCCTCTGCTGTCTCCCTCTGCTGTCTCCCTCTCTGTCTCCCTCTGCTGTCTCCCTCTCTGTCTCCCTCTGCTGTCTCCCTCTCTGTCACACTCTCTGTCTCCCTCTGCTGTCTCCCTCTCTGTCTCCCTCTGCTGTCTCCCTCTCTGTCTCCCTCTGCTGTCTCCCTCTCTGTCACACTCTCTGTCTCCCTCTGCTGTCTCCCTCTCTGTCACACTCTCTGTCTCCCTTTCTGTCACACTCTCTGTCTCCCTCTCTGTCTCCCTCTCTGTCTCCCTCTGCTGTCTCCCTCTCTGTCTCCCTCTGCTGTCTCCCTCTCTGTCTCCCTTTCTGTCACACTCTCTGTCTCCCTCTCTGTCACACTCTCTGTCTCCCTCTGCTGTCTCCCTCAGCTGTCTCCCTCTGCTGTCTCCCTCTCTGTCTCCCTTTCTGTCTCCCTCTCTGTCTCCCTTTCTGTCACACTCTCTGTCTCCCTTTCTGTCACACTCTCTGTCTCCCTCTGCTGTCTCCCTCTCTGTCACACTCTCTGTCTCCCTTTCTGTCACACTCTCTGTCTCCCTCTCTGTCTCCCTCTGCTGTCTCCCTCTCTGTCTCCCTCTGCTGTTTCCCTCTCTGTCTCCCTTTCTGTCACACTCTCTGTCTCCCTCTCTGTCACACTCTCTGTCTCCCTCTGCTGTCTCCCTCAGCTGTCTCCCTCTGCTGTCTCCCTCTCTGTCTCCCTTTCTGTCTCCCTCTCTGTCTCCCTTTCTGTCACACTCTCTGTCTCCCTTTCTGTCACACTCTCTGTCTCCCTCTCTGTCTCCCTTTCTGTCACACTCTCTGTCTCCCTCTCTGTCTCCCTCTCTGTCTCCCTCTCTGTCACACTCTCTGTCTCCCTCTCTGTCACACTCTCTGTCTCCCTCTCTGTCTCCCTCTCTGTCTCACTCTCTGTCTCCCTCTCTGTCTCCCTCTGCTGTCTCCCTCTCTGTCACACTCTCTGTCTCCCTCTCCGTCACACTCTGCTGTCTCCCTTTCTGTCTCCCTCTCTGTCTCCCTCTGCTGTCTCCCTCTCTGTCTCCCTCTGCTGTCTCCCTCTCTGTCTCCCTCTCTGTCTCCCTCTGCTGTCTCCCTCTCTGTCTCCCTCTCTGTCTCCCTCTCTGTCTCCCTCTCTGTCACACTCTCTGTCTCCCTCTGCTGTCTCCCTCTCTGTCACAC